>NW_010292231.1:21107-25504 GCF_000700745.2 Antrostomus carolinensis
CCTTAGAGAGAGCTTACAGAGTTTGCCTTCAAGCATTATACTTTTTGCAATTGAATGCCCACTAACAGCTGGAATGAATTGACTTCCAGATTGTTACCTCTTCGAGTTTTAATTTGGAGGTGTTGATATAGCAACAAAAACATGAATTTGAAACAAACTAAAAAACTGAAGGAAGAAGTTCCACGCTGAGTGCATCCTACGGAATTAATTTCTAAGAGTCTCATTTCCTCTGGAGGCCTCTCAGGAGAAGAGGCAGCTGTTCAAGCACTTCACAGCTCACATGAAATCAAGTTCAGTATGCTTCCACAAATTTGATGACTGACAGATGCTCATGAAAGGTGGAGAATGGCCCAGACAGCACACTGAAAATATTTTCTCCTTGCTTCTCCTGCTGGCAGAAAACAATATGCAAAGCCTGGTGCTAGCAGTTACCTGGGGAGGTGGGAGAACAACATTTAAAATATGCAGTAATGTGCTGGACTTAATACGTGAAGGAGTTTTATGCATTTTATGACATAGGTAAATAATTATATGGGTTGCAGCGCTATCCAACAAAGTTACTCTAGGTTGCTCTGCTGTGTTAAATACACAGTAAATAGTAAACTGGAGCTTTGATAATTGCTTCATAAAGTTGGAGCTGGCGTTGTGTTCTAAGTGTGATTTTGATCTCATTCTTCTCTTTAATGTCCTTAGTAGATATACCTACCAATTCCTCTTTTAGCTTTCCTTTCCAGATAGTAATTTGTCTAGTCAAAATTTAAGGTTAAATACGTAAGATGTCCAGGACATCAGCTAGAAAAATAGAAGACCTCTTCCCTTTCTTGAATAACCTGTTCTGAAATATTACTACAGCAGCTGTGATTTGTTCTACATATTCCGTGGATTTTTTCAGTTTTTGTCAAAGATATTTGAGGTTGGTCTTTTAATAATTTAAATCTTTAATTTAAAATCTGAGACTTTGTCAGGCCCTGTAAACTTGGGTTGACTGTTATGATGTCAGAACTAGCCTGTTTCATTAAGAATAAGGGAAAAAAAATAATGTTTATTCAGACATGCATGTTTGTATCTGACACCTAAATTCACATCTGAAGAGGAGATTATAGGGACTAGAATTTGGAAGGGGTGAAAATGGATGAGGTACAGGACTAAGAAACACGCACAAGGTCTTTAATCATAAGAGTGTTTCAAAATACAGCATAGTTAAGCATGAATTCTTACTATCTGGAGTAATTTTTAGTAGTTCTAATTTTGATGCCATTCATTGTCCAAATATTGCCACAGCAGGTGGAAAGAACATCACAAGCTACCTGAAAAGCCTACTATCGTGACAGTTCTACAAATAATAAGGCAAATGCACAAGGGTTGTGACCAGTAGGAGAAAGGAGATTTTCAGTTTAGACAGAATATGTACTTACTTTCTACAGAACTAAAGAGTGAATGCCTTATAATTGTGTTTTTAATTTCTTCCAGAACCTGGATGCTTTGCATGACCATCTTGCTACTATTTACCCGGGTATGCGAGCCCCTTCTTTTAGATGCACTGATGCAGAGAAGGGGAAGGGGCTCATTTTGCATTACTATTCAGAAAGAGAAGGTCTCCAGGATATTGTCATTGGAATCATCAAAACAGTAGCTCAACAGATCCACGGTACAGAAATAGATATGAAGGTAATGTCTGAAGGAGTCTACACATCGGAAATTTATGTCATTAGGACAAAATCAAGAAAATAAAGTGAAGTGATGGCAAACAATCATTTTCATGGTTGCTGTCCTCTGTGAAGCAGTGGCATCAGTACTGGCTCAGGAAGAGCCATCATCATTTGTGTTGCTTTAAGGACAGGTCAGCCATGTGCTGGAAGGCCAGCACTAATTTGCAAACAGACCCAGTTGTGAACAGTACAGAACAATATCCCCTTACTCAAAGAAGGAGATGACATGTACAGAAATCAGGTACTGGGTTATTTGGTGTCCTTTTTACTATTGGGCATATATTTGTTACTGTCTACTGTGTTTTGTGAGAACATGGACATTTTGTCTCTGTGTCCTAGATTCTTCATCTCTGTGCAAACTGTGAGGCTGATGTGTGTTGATGAGGCCTGGCTGGTGAGCAGAGTGTTTTCCTCCCAGCCTGCATGCCGGGTCCATCCCCGAACCAAGATGTGTTTGTGGGTCTCATGCTGACACTGTGTGGGAGTGTGCCTGGATATATGCCTACAGCCTCAGAAGTGGAAAAAATTCCTCAGTTACAGAGTTTACATAACATCATGTGTGCTAAGTCAATTGTGAAATGAGAAGGAGGCTTCTGCTTTGTGTCCATACAGAGCAACAGGAAGATTTAATTGATCAGGCCTTGTATATGTAATGGTACAAAATCAGAGCTTGAGCCAAGGTGTATATATATCTGGGGAGAAACAGCAAATAACGGCTTTTTGGTGTTAGAAATATTGCAACTGATATAAAACACTTTTCATCGAGTAGAAGAAAATCTAAGCAGGTACAACAAGCATTCTTTTTATTTTTTTCCCTTTTCAGTAATCCCTAGTTATATTACATTTCTAGCACAGTGTCATTGTATACTTGCTCAGAAAATCCATTCCAGTTTCATGAGTCTATCACCAAAGTATGATCTTACTCAGATAAGAGATTTACAAGAAACCCAGTGACGAAGGTATTTGTACTGCTATACCAGAGTATTTGCCTTTTAGTTTTCTTGTTATAAGCTAGCTCTGGCTTATAGTGAGTGGCTAGTTCTGTATAGTGATTGTGATGTACTTGATGTCCTTGTTTAGATTCTACCTTGTAGAAATCCCTAGTTCAGACTTCTACAGCAGGTGTTAGTAATCACATACAGAAGGATGTGACAGAATCAAAACAATCCTCTTTTTTGTCCCTGTTTATTCAAAGTGTTGAGGCAGACCAGGAGGACTGCATTGGAAAGTTGGATGCAAGAGTGCTGAAGCTGTTGCTTGACAAACGGTTTTTTTGGTAGCACAGGCAGTTTATGCAGTAGCCCTTCTCTTACTGCTCAAGCTTGTCCTACAACAGCTTCTTCAGCTGTGTATCTCCAGCTGTTGTGGAGCTATAAAATAAACTAGACTGAGGAAATGAACTGGGTTCAAAATAACAGGGTATTTTCTAGGTTATTTTTAAACACATTTGTTCCTTTATGTGGTTCTGTCTATCAGAGAGAGTTGAGGGGTCATGCAGAGACAAAAGTGATCAGTGGGGCAGAGGAGAAATCTGTTGTGCCAAAGTAGCTACCAGAACAAACTTTTGACAAACTGTGTCCTCAGTCTGAATGCTCCTTTGTTGAGAAGATTATATTGGACGGTGCTGGTAGCCATCTAGGATGTTTGTTGCGTGAAAGGGGGTGGTAGAGTAATATGGCAGGAAATAAACCCCCTTGCATTCCAACTCACCCTCAGATATTAGAAGAGCTGGGGGCAGCTCGGCTTAGATCCTGAGTGATGCTCAGTTGAGCACTATGGGTCCAACAACAGCGGATTCACTCGATAATGCGCTGCGCTCCCGTACCCACGATCTGTGGACTCTCACGGCTAAACCTGCAGAATTTAGCAGCATCCTTTGCGGGGGGTTGGTGTGGCTGGTTACAGACAGACACAGTTTGATGTGGCACTAGAAGTCCAGACACACCAGTGCCAGATTCAATCGATAGTGCCCTGCACCTGCTGTCCAGTCATGATCTATGGACTCTCATGGCCTCATCAGGTGGTGCCCAGTGAGAAATCGTGCAGCAAGTCAGTAAGCGGATAAGGCTCTTTAATAAAGCAACAGGAATAATACAGATTCATGTGGATTGCCGGTGATAATCTACTGTCAGCAGAGGTATATACAAGTGTCAAGGTTACAAGTTACTGAAAAGCACTAAGTTAAAAAAGCAATTCTATAGAGATCTCTAAGTCTCCGAGAAAGTCCTCGGGGCAGTATAAATCTTACCCAAAGGCATCCCTATTGGGGGGAAGAGAGGCTCAGCCTGTCGGCTAGTCCCAGAGGTCAGAGATCTGCGATGCTATCTTCCCTGACTTGTCTGTGGTGGTATCTTCCCTGACATCTCCCTTTCTTTGGGATACTTTTTAATTATTTTTTACCTTCAAGGTGGAGCTTGAGTGACTCTAGTCACATCTTTACTATGATTGGTGAAAATGCTTCCATTTCCCTAAGTTACCAAAACTTAGAGCATATGCTCTGTAGCAGGCCGGGGGTGGTCAGTGAGCCAGAGGTATGTTTTTGTGTAGCTGTAATACAAGGTTCACGCCAGGGAGGTATTTGGCTAAGGGGTGCCAGATAGCCAGTCCAGGGTCGTAAACAGATAGTACAATCAGCCCCTTGGCGCCAGAGGTCTCAATAAATACAGGGGTTAGGGAAGAGTCTTAACT
>NW_010292231.1:25515-48844 GCF_000700745.2 Antrostomus carolinensis
TCTTTCCCATCCCCCGTATTGATATGTAGACCAGGCTCTTGGAGAAATTCTTCGCATACCAGTTGTGTTTTTCCCCCGGGATCTTCTTCGACATTATTCCTTTCTCTAGTGTGTGAACAAGGCCATTTTTTGATTTTTAAGTTAGCTCCAGTAATTATTCCACAGACGTCTCACAAATGATGTATGTTCCAAAGAGGTTTAAATATTGATTCTAAATTGACTTATCATTTTCATTTGACTACGTTAAGCTTTTCTGGAAATTTTATTGTTGTACAGTAATTAAATATACATTTAATAGTATTGGTCAAACCTATTGTAAGTAAGCACAAAGTTCAATTTAAATCCAAAGTATTCTTCCAGACCGTCTGAGCCAAAAGCACATGGATGCCTAAAAATTAGTGTTACCTCCAAACTGAAGGAGGTGCATATTGTCTGTGTTTTATTTTGTCTGTTACCCTGTTTTTTCCCTTGTCCCTGTTAAAGTTGCGTGCCCTCAACCCTGAACTTTTTCTTGTCTCTGCTACTTAATAAAGACTAGCTTTTGACACCTTCAGTGACGTTAAATAGTGTGTTACTCCACAGGCACTCACAAAGTTCAGTGGTAGATAACCAGAAAATAATGAGCTATTTGTTTCTGTAAGGCGAGAGTGCCAAAATTTGCAGCTTATCCACAAAGACAATGAAAATCTCCGTGTATTACCCCACAGGTCAACTATTAATCATTAATGGTACAGAGTGAGAGTTTTAAAGCAGAGTAAGTCTGCCATTGTGGTACCTGGCTAGTTTTACACTGTTCAAAAAAAAAAAAAAAAAGAATAGGAGAAAAAACATTGACCAACTTCTTTCATCTCAATCCCTTGCCTCATAATTTAGTAAATTAATGCTTTTGTGTTTCAGAGTGTTAACAATGCATTGTTTGAAAAAGCACAGCACAGAAGAACAATGGAGTTGCTTTTCATTCCTTCAGTGTTTGTGGACCAATCAATACCTCTTCTGTAAAATTTTTGGTTTGGACCTTAGTTAGAATTTTGTTTAAGGAAGAATTGTTTTTTGAATTCATAAGAGCCTCAGTGCCTAGCCGTAAATTTCTGATGTTATTATGGGAGTTGCCTTCTGACTTGCAAGAATGGAGCTGAAATTCCTGAGTTGTCCTCCCAAATCTCTTTATCCAAAGCATTTACATAACAGTCAAACACAGGACTGGTTTAGTAAGTTTTGCAGTTCTCTTTTATATTAGTGTAAGGCTGATACCTGCAATTTGATGTTTAATACTTTATTATCCACTTTTCTCCTCTGGCTGTTTAGAACAGATGCTTACATAAATCTGCTTGAGAGAGTGAAGATGTCTAAGTCTGTATTTTCATGAAATTTTGCTTGAATTTGTCTTACATATTACCAGTTTATGTGAAGATCTTAATTGTTTAAAGTAATAATGTTTTTATTTTGTTAACTGGCTAGATTTTTTTTTCATGGGTTACACAGAATCACAGAATGGCAGTGGTTGGAATGGACCTCTGGAGGTCATTTTGTCCAACCCCCACTGCTCAAGCAGGACCACCTAGAGACAGTTGCTCTGGTTTGTGTTCAGACAGCTTTCAGCTCTTTCTAGGGATGAAGACTGCAAACTCTTTATACAACTGGTGCCAGCCTGATTCCTCCTCACAGTAGAAAAGTGTTTCTTGATGTTCAGAAAGAACCTCTTGTGTTTCAGTCTGTGCCCGTTGCCTCTTGTCCTGGCACTGGACACCACTTAAAAGAGCCCGGCTCTGTATTCTGTCCACCTTCCCTTCAGGTATTTGTACACATGAACAAGTTCTTTCTGAGTCTTCTCTTCTCCAGCTTGAGCAGTGCCAGCTATCTCAGCTTTTCCTCTTATGAGATGCTCCAGTGCCTTAATCATCTTACTGGCCCTTCACTGGACTCTTTCCAGACTCATATCTCTCTGGTACTGAGGAGCCCACAACTAGACACAGCACTCCAGTTGTAGCCACTCCAGTGCACCTCCCTCACCCTGCAGAGAAAACTGAAGAAAAACACATTGTTCTTGTTTTGTCCTGAATTTTTTCTTTTGGTGGAAAAATAGCTAAATAGAAAAAAAAAAAATTATCACGTTTCTGCACTTTCACGGAGAAATATTTTATATATACATACATACATACATATATATATATATATGTTCTTCTGAAATACAGTAGGACATTTGCTTTGAACTTGGGTTCATAATTCCAGCTGAATAGTTCAAGAAAGCCTAGGTTGCCATTAACTGATTAATTAGTTTAAATCCAATTTGCCTTATCATCTCTGATATGTTAGTCTATTTTTAGCTAAATAGAGCTAAGACTATATAATTTTTGCAGCAGATATTGTCCCAAGAATTGTTGCTGACTTTGAGAGCATGCCAAGAATATTTAAGTTCTGCCAGTCTCAGTATGAGAACTGAAGATCTTCATGGTGCTGGTGACCTGCTATGGCATGAGATCTCTGTTAGCAGCCTTCTGCCTGTGCCTTCTCTCACTTCATTTGTCAGAGATTGTTTGTGTATAAGTGTGGGTGACCTGTGAAGGTAAAGCCAGGACAGAGAGTCCCTCAAGGCTACAAATGGTATGGGTCAATGAAGGATGTTGTACAATCCTGCAAAGCGAAAAAATCTGTTGGGAAAACAGACTTCTGCAGTTCTGTTATTATCTGAGAGCAGACTATCAAAATCTTTCTTTAAGACAGGGAAGATGGTTTACAATATCAAATGAGAAAAGGCCAGGGGAAATCCTCGACGAGATAGTGATTTCTGACTGTCTCATTGCTAATGGCAGTATAAAAAAAAACAGAGCTAGAATGTGACCAGCTGGAGAGCTGACCTAAAAACTACTTAGGTACTTGTTGTGGAAGACAAGGAGTACAGATCCATACATTAAAATGCTACCTGTGTATGAAGTTAAATCAATTGTGGACCCTGAAACAGCTGCAGTGAAATTTATCAAATAGTATTGCACAGTTGGTTTTGGTCAGAAGAGGTCAAGAATTTCATCCTGTATTGACCTTTAAATAGCAAAAACCTGACTTTGTATTAATCTTCACAATCTGTTGGAAATAATCCCTGTCCAAGGACATTCTGTCCCTCCCCTATGCTGAGATATCAGCGTGTCTTGGGGACGTGCTCATATGCATAGAATTGAGTCTTTTCCTGTAGATACATCAGGGAAAGTTTAATGGATAGCATGTGTTTGTGATACTTGCTGTATCACAGTGATACTGCTTGATTTAATATCTTGCGTGAAGCTCACCAAATATATTAAAGCACAAAGTCATTTAAAAATAACTGTTCTTTGAATTGCCCTCCTCTGAAATATTGATGTGAGTTTTCACTTGGCTAAGCAAAGACAAACTCAGAAGATACATATTCTGGAAAGCACAGGCAGGTTAGCAGTTAGAGGTTATATATTCTCTTTGAAACCAGGAGAGTGATTTTTCCCTTCAGTTTTTAGCTGCAGTTACTATGGTGATTGAGCTCTTAGATGTGGTGAACTGATGTCACTTCACCAGCTAAGACCACAGTATAAGGAAGAATTAGACTTGATTCCTGGCTTTGTTGCTTCTGTCACTGAACTTTCATTTGTCGAGCATTTAATAGAGGCTTCTTCAACAGTATTTAAATGATATTGAAATTCTGTGGCTTGCAAACTTTGCTTGCACAATGAAACAATGGATAAGTTCTATTCTAGTTAAGCTTACTGCAGAGTATCTAGGGCAGATCTTTAAGCTAGATAAGTATCTGACCAATTAAGTTGGATCTGTAGGTATGAGGGTTAAGCAACAGAATTTAACATATCATGTTAATGGCCAGAAGTGCTCATTTTAAATTTGCATTACAAGATGGATGAAATCATGAGACAGGAAGATTAGATAGTGCATAAATTATGTGACCAGAAAGGGCATAACAAAATTACATATCCAGTAGGAAGTTATTTAAGAATGAATCAGTAGCTTTCTTAGCCTGGAGAGGGGTATGATTGTAGTTTCTGTTAATAAGTGTCTGTGCATGGATGACCAGAATCAAATTCAGTAATCCAGCCATGTCCACAGCATATCAGGTTTACCAGGAGTGTGCAGCTGATGCTGTGACTATCTTGTAGGTCTGGCACATTTCCATGTGATTGGCCTGTTGTTCATTTGCTGCACTAATGTGGTGCACTTGTACAGCAAGCATTTCTAGGTGCCCTAGAGTCTGGTCAGAAATAGTGTTGCAAATGAACTTGAAGATGCTTGGGAAATTTGCAGCCTTGCACTGTTACTGACACAGTTCTAATCTATAAAGGTTAGAAAAAATAGAACATCGTATGTGATGACTGATTTCATCACTGTAAGCTTGTAGGATCTGTGGAGGGTTGTGTCTCAGATAGATGTCTTGAAGCATGTAGCAGTCGTATTTTGAGAGGTGTTTCTTTTTTAACAAACACTTGAGTTTTGTTTATTGATGCATCATTCATGTATAAGAAATGGAAAAAATGGGAAGTTTTGAAAAATCTGTTAGGTGCTGCATGATAACAGGAAAAAACGTATAAATAGAGGTGCAGGTTGCTAACAGAATACTAGTGACTAAGAGGGTCATTAGGTGATAATATTAATGTCTCTGGAAGGTGATGTGCCGTTAATATGAACATTTCCTTAGAAATTATTGCATCTTTAAAAATGAATTTTAGGACTGCTTTGCTGAATGAAGAAGCTTTTCATCCAAAGTACGCCCTTTTATTTTTTTTTTCCCCCAGTTTTGGCAAGAGCAACTGTTTGAAGTAAGATCCAAGACTGGAAATGAACTGGAAACATGGATTAATCCTAATCCTAGTTCTATGCAATTTGAAAAAGGTTACTGTGTATAATCTCAGCTATCTCTGGACACAGTAGTAGTAATAATGAAATAAAACCTGTGGAAGTGTGTATGAGTGATAGAAAGTAAGAATTAAGACTGCAACTGTGTTTTATCAGTCCTCAGTATGGCCACAGTCTCTCACAATTTCAGGGATAGGAATTTAAAAGAAGAGGAAGACATGGAAAAACTTTCAACCCTGAATTCAGAGGAAAACGAGGTCCCCATCTACTATGTTCCATTTTCCTAGACAAACCCACTTAACTTCTTTTCCTCAAATGACCACCATGGATTCTTTCCAAGGTTTACCTCTTATTAACTCATAATTTCACACTTCTCTCTGCTGCACATTGTCATATGGAATACCAACACTGTTTCTTGAAATTAGATTTTATCATTAACAGTTGAGCTTGTTCATGCATCCAGCTTTAGGTACCTACAGTAGCTGGTAAATTTAGTAGGCTGGTCTTTCTCTAAGTTACTTAGATATGCAATAGAAAGAGAAGACTAAATGCAGCACATGGTTTAGAGCACCTAAATCAGGCTCCTGCTCTGAACTGTTCTCCAAAAAAGCCTCTCTTTCCTTTAAATGAATAGTCTACTAGAAGATGAAGGAACACTACCTTCTTAAATTAAGCATCATTTAGCAATAAAACATTGTTTTGTTGTTTTACACTTTTCCATTTGGATAGGAACAAATACAGGACTCGGCACTCCCCAACTGATCAGCTAGCATGGCTGACAGTTGTGGCAGAGAAGTATTTAGTAAACTAAACATCTTAGGGAGTGTGCATATCTGTTTTGTTTTCATATTGTAACTGTTAATTCCTGTGGTTAGACTATGTGTAAAGCACAGAATCGGCATGCTTTAGAGATTTTAAGAAGTCTTTTTTTGCCTCATTGACTTTAGGATCAGACTACATGAAAGCAGAATCAGGTGCAACATGTTCTAGAAAGTTGTCACTAAACAATACTGTGTAAATAGAATTGTTCTGTTTCAGTAATTAAATCTAATTAGGCTTGAGAAGACACTCTACTCACACTCTACTGCAATACATGACTCTTACTACAAACAAAATAATTCCTATTAATTTCATATTTTTTACTAACTTTGAGTAAAATTACTGAAGTGTGAAATGCTATATTCAAGACACTTACTTGAGATTTGACTGATGTAGGTAACTCTGATTTTGCTGTGATTTCATTTAATATGGAATGCAGCTTGGAGAAGATTGTAATTGCTTTTATTTTTATGTGTTTGTCTTGATCATGCATCATCACTGCTTGAATGTGTAAGGACTGTATATTCAAACCTCTGCTCCATCCACCTTTCTTCTGGCTGATTGTGATATGCCCATCCTCTGGTCAGCACTATTTGCTGATGTGTTATAGACCTTGCAAACAGCTTTCATCAAAATAAGGATTGAAGTGGTCTGTGTAATTCAAGACTTGCCACATGTTCATTCAAGGGGAAAGGAAAGTCCTGTTTTCGGGCACGTACCGGTAAAAGCAAGCATAAGCTGAGCCTTGACCCTTGATTTCAGGGTGTGGATTTCACTCAGGCTTTATAAATTGCATTTGAGTGATCTAGAATATGTTTTTCATGCAAAGAGCAACTGTGGTGAAGCAAAGGCATAGTTATTCACCTGGAATTATATAGACTGTCTAAAATCAGAAATACTTACTAGAATATTGTTTTTTTTCAAGATGCAAATATCATCCTTTAATTCATCTTTCTGCTCTAAATGTATTCTTGTCTTCATGGTAACATTCCAGCTATTAATGAGTAGCAAATTTTTCAGTTTTTAGTTTTTTTCCTTCGTTTTTCTAGGTTATTCAACAGAGAAATGAGGAATGTGACCACATTCAGTTTTTAATTGAAGAGAAAGAGTCTAAAGAAGAGGACTACTATGAAGACCTCGACAGATTTGAAGAAAATGGTACCCAAGAGTCTCGCATCAGTCCCTATACTTTCTGCAAGGCCTTTCCTTTCCACATAATATTTGACAGAGATCTGGTGGTCACACAGTGTGGCAATGCTATATACAGAGTCCTTCCACAGGTTAGATGATTCTCATGCATGAATAATCATAGAGATTCCTAATGGTAGATGCTTCACAGTTTTATTTCAAAGATAAATAAAATAGATTTAGGATTCTCTGTCTAAACAGCATTCCTGTGTAGCTGTATAATATTTACTACATTGTGCTCCTCTTGTTTGAGAAAGGACTGTAAATATAGCCCCAACTCTACTAAAGCTCCGTTCCTTATGATCATGTCCATGTGCTGTAAGATAATAAGCTTGAGCAGAGAAAAACTGATCACCCCTACAATGCAGTTGTTCAGTTCACAGAATCACAGAATATTAGGGATTGGAAGGGACCTCAAAAGATCATCCAGTCCAATCCCCCTGCCAAAGCAGGAACCTTTTTTGTAGTTCACTCCAAGATATATTTTCTATGAAAGTGACAGATAACTTTTTAGAGTGGATGTGAAACAATCAGTGCAACTTTGGCTGGGGTTCAGGAACTGGTCTTGCCCATACTATTGTATAGTGTAGCAGCAAGTACATAGTCTATATATATATATTACTTGCCAGTAATGCCTTCAAATACTTAAGCTGTCAGATGCACAATAACCGAAGAGCAGAATAACACAAGTTGTAGTATACTTTCTTGGCTTGTACATCAAAAGCATCAGTATTAACTAAGATGAGCCAGCCTATGTTTGTGATACATATGTATGTGTTCTGAACTAAAGGCAGCTGCTGCAATTTCCTCTGGTTATTTACAGTAAAAGAGTACTCAGAGGTCCATTTAATGTTATGTATTCTGTATATGAATAGGATACCTCAGTTCTTGCCTGAAAGAGCTGATACTGTTTCTAAAAATAAGGAACAGGTAAAAGCAGTAATATGAGAGAAGCAAAAGGTAAAATGATGAAAACATCAAATGATCTTTACAGTTATGTAGGCTAATGTTGCACATACTACATTATTTCTGAATCATTGTCATACTTTTAAAATGCAATTTTATGCTATTTGGTTTCTCCTGCAATTTGTTTTTGGTGATTTCTCTCTGAATTTTGCAGGAAGATTTGAATGGAGAGCTTTGTAAGTAGCTCTCCCAGATTTTTTCCGAGGGCATTCACTGAACAGCTATAACTAATTATTCTGCCTACTGAGGCTGGCTATTAAGAACCTTATTATCAGCATAGTTTATTGAAAAGGGAGTTTGAAGGAGGTCACTTAGGAGGAAAACACTGGAAGGCTTTTTTTTTAACTGTAAAGTGGGAATAGTTTGACAGATAATGAATGTGATAGTCTAACACAATTTTACGAAGTCATCTTGCAGACTGGAATTGCACTTTGAAGTCAATATACTTCTGGTCTAAAATCATTAATTTAAACCTTGTGTTTTAATGAAGAAATGCATAAAGTATACGTTCTCTTCCATTTAGTATTCTCATGTAAACAAATTGAATATAATCACTCCGTGTATATTTTTACTATAAAACATAACAATCTCTCTCTCTCTTTTTTTTTTTTTTTTTTTTTTTTTTTTTTTTTTTTATATTATAGCTGCAGCCAGGAAATTGCAGTCTGTTGTCAGTTTTCTCCTTGGTCCGGCCTCATATTGATATTAGTTTCCATGGGATCCTCTCACATATCAATACAGTCTTTGTACTGAGGACCAAGGTAACTAGAGAATATTGACCTGGCTTTTCTTTGAGTAAGTATGCTTTGGAGAGATAAGAAATACTGAAAGCTCGAAAGTCTTCAGAGAAAATTGTTTGCACAGTAGTGCACTCAGTCCCTTTTGATTCTTGAGCCAAAAAAAAAAAAAATAAAGAAGTGAATTAATGTGTTGCTGTTATGTAGAATGCTTTATAGGAATGGTGAAGTACAGAATACTTCATGTCTGATGCTTTCTTTGCAAAGGGCCAGTCCATGATATGGCATTGTACCAAAGTAAGTGTAGAGAGGCAATTACATTTACTTTTGCTTCATAACAGTATGGGAGACAATTATGAAATGTGTTCTTGCTTGGGCCCATACGTTCATACACAGTTCTATGTCCCTTTTGCTAGAGAGGGTAGGACACGAGGTGGGTGATATGAACAAATGCAGCATGTAGAGTAGCACCTACTATGTCAAGGAGCCTGTTTATTTATAGAAAACTATCTGAGAGAAACCAAAAAGATTTCTTAGAGATGCTTCTAGACACAGAAGGAACCTCACAGAGTAGGCAATACTTTTGTCAAGCTGTTGTTAAGAAATGACACAGAAGAAAACAAGAGTTATGAACATGAATGTAAAGAAAGATACCATGCTTTATATCTTTGAGGTAGCAAATCACAATATTAAAGTACAGGTAGTTTATGGTGTTCAAATCAGAAATTGATTGGGTTTTAATGTAGGCTATAGCTCTATCTCAAGCATTCTGACTGCCTTCATAGTAAAGGCAGTTATGTACAGGGCCTGGTGAGTAACACATGTTACCATTGCCCTTATATAATTGGGACTTCTCATCACCAGGAGGGGCTGCTGGATGTGGAAAAGCTGGAGTGTGAAGATGAACTGACTGGCACAGAAATCAGCTGCTTACGCCTGAAAGGGCAAATGATCTACTTGCCTGAAGCAGACAGCATTCTCTTTCTTTGTTCACCAAGGTACTTTAAAACCTTAAGTGTTCTATAATATTGATTTTTATTTTACAACGACTACTACTACTTTTATTTATTTTATTTATTTATTATAATATTGTTTTTTATTTTACAACTACAACAACTACTACTAATTTTAAGAATACTTATGAGCATAGTACTACAGAGATTAATTGGTACAAGAATTGATTTAATTGGTTTTGATGTGTTTTAAAAGTGGGAAGAGCATTTAAACATCAGAACTTGACTGATTATTAAATAATTCAATGTAAACATTGGGATGCTCTGGCCCAGTTTGTATAAATGGGAATTCCTCATGATTCTATGATTTTTGGCAAGTTTTGTCCTTTGTTTCTTACTCTGGGAGTGCTGAGAAATGCCACGATGATTTGGTTTCTATGTGGATTCATATACTTTTGCATGTATTAGATTTAATGTAATAGAGCAGTGATGATTATAAAAATGTGGTTGGAATAGGGGATTGAATTGAGGGTTTCTTTAGCCAAGAGCATGTTGAGCTAATACATGAGATAACACAGTTATGATATGTTAGTCTCCTGTGTAAAAGGGAGAGGGTGGATGAAGACAGAAAGGGAAGAGGCTTTGATGTAACCTTGTACACTACCTTGATGTAATCTGGCTTTTATTTGTGAACTGAAGTATGTATGTGTGATACGTTCATGGAACTTATCAATGAGAATTCTCTATTTAAATGCAAAAATCAAAAGCCATGTGTCAACATGAATGAACACAAATGAGGTACTTCATAGAAGGGATATGTTGTACAGCTCATCACAATTTCAGAAGCATAATCTTTCTTCTATTAATCATGAGCCTCTGCTGTTCATCTGAGTTTTAAATGTTCCTTTGGCAAGTTTAATTGTACCCATATTATTATATATTTCTCTGCATTGCAGTGTGATGAACTTGGATGATTTAACCAGAAGAGGTTTATATCTGAGTGACATTCCATTACATGATGCTACCCGTGATCTGGTTCTTTTGGGAGAGCAGTTCAGAGAGGAATATAAACTGACTCAAGAGCTTGAGATCCTCACTGACAGGCTGCAGCACACACTGCGTGCACTGGAAGATGAAAAGAAAAAGACAGACACGTAAGAACCAAATTTTGCTTTTGAGCTGAAACAGTCACAGCAATATATTATTTATAGCTGCCTTCAAAAAATAACAGCATCTTGGAAGGAATATGAGAGATATTCAGGGCTGATAATTTTGGAGTCAAGAAAGAACATTTTACTTGAATGCCTCATAAGGTATTTCTTTATTTTGATTGTCAAACGACATCTGCAGTCTGGGCTGTTACATGCACAGGTGTTTTGATGGCTCCTTCCCTGATAACGAATGTTATGAGAAGTGAACTGACAATCCTTTTCGCTTTGTGAATTACCTAAAATGGTAGTTTTGCAAATTTTCTTACATGCCGTCCCTGTAGCCAAGATGAATTTGATGGATGCCCAGATGCTACTATTGTAGACCACTTTGTCTTTCCAGACTGTCATGCTCACAGGTTAATAGAACAGAAAAACATATCTCATAAGCCTCAAAAATAGTCTATGTAAGTTTTGCAATAGGCTAATGCTGTTAATTTGATTTTATAGTTACCTGTAGGAATGCATTTGGGGCTGTCTAGATAATACTACTATCTAGTCTAAGTACATAACAATGGTGAAGTATATACATTGGGCCCCAAATCCATTTCTACAGGTAACTATAAAATCAAATTTATAGCATTAGTATATGGCAGCTTAGCTAAAGGGCTACTGGCAAGTAAATTAAACAAAAGTTTGTGTAACCAGTAGTATGGGGTTGATGGTTGACTCTTGTTTATAAAGCATAGTTCCCATCTCTGTAACAGAATAATTTCTTGTAGATTATGCTTGTTTAGTAGTAGAATTAACATTTGTTGTGCTATGAATTCTATTGAGAGATTTTTTTTTTTTTCTCTCTAGTAGAGTAATGGAAATTATTTTTAAAAGACTTGAAAGAGATGGATGGAAGAGTCAGAGAGAAAAGAAGCCTAAAAATATTTTTTCTTTTCATTCCTGTTGACTTGCTTTATAAAATCATTTTATCTTCAGGAATTCTAGCCTTCTTGGCAGCCACAGGGACAGACAATGTCAGTTACTATATCGTGCCAAAAGTGTTCACTAATTACAACTCATGCAGTAGTGAACTTGCCAAAATGCAACAAATGAGGTTTTGTGCAGGAGGCTGTGTACAAAATTATGCTCAAGATTTGTGAAACAGTCAGATCTTCAGCTTCCCCACCTAGCTGTGTAAAGAGAGAAATACACCTTAAGATGGCAGTTAGAAAGCTGAAGGAACACGCATGAGGGTAGGGTGAAGCTCTGTGTGTAATCTGGATTTTATTTACATAATTTGTAATATGAACAATTGTTAATATGTCATATAGACTACTCATTAAAAAATCCCCACGCAATAAACCCTAAACGCAGCATTCTCAACAGAAGAGGAAGCATTTAGCAATGTATGAATTGATCAAAGGTGGAAAACTGTTTGATTTCTTCATGGCCTTTTTTTGAGGTTTTTATGATTCTGTGAGCAAAACCAGATTATATGAACTGTGGGTATGGCAGAAATGCTTAAGCAAAAATGATCCAAGGTACTATTAACAGATCATGCTAGAAGAATTAGTAATATATGCCTCATTTTGTTGCTAATTTAGATGTATTAATGTGTGTGTGAAATGTCATAGCTTTAGGTATGCTGAGGTAGATCAGTTTGTGTTTCCCAAATAACATATTCTTCAGTAAATATCTTTTATATCGCTCTTTGATAATGTTAGTATGTTGTAAACCCTATGGGAGGTACTAAGTTAATGTTTGAAGAGTGCTAATGTAAAGACCTTTCTCCACATTCTTTCTGTTTTGCTTGAGCCTTTCTTTTCTCACACATTTAGGTTACTCTACTCTGTTCTACCACCATCAGTGGCAAATGAGCTGAGACACAAGCGTCCTGTTCCAGCTAAGCGGTATGACAATGTGACCATTCTTTTCAGTGGCATTGTTGGATTCAATGCCTTCTGTAGTAAACACGCCTCTGGAGAGGGAGCCATGAAGATTGTTAATCTTTTAAATGATCTTTATACAAGATTCGATATTCTGACTGATTCACGAAGGAATCCATTTGTTTATAAGGTAAGCAGATTTTCAAAGTATTTAATCTGTGACTTTTCAGTAATTTGCTATTATATCATTCCTTTCCATCCATTGGATTTTAAGCTTTTTTTAAAAAAATAGTTATGTTCTCAGCCTTTGAAATGTGTTACCTGATATTACATAGCTAAAGAAGAGTATTATTTGTCTCTAAATTTGTGAAGAAACATAAAGGGCTGAGCTCTGACCAGGATTTCTGCTCAGTCACCTATTAGGTGAATATATAAATCTACTTCCACATTTAGCAGATGTGAACACTTATACAAGCAGTTTGTAGTTCTACTGAACCAGTTTTTCTGTCATATACCTGTGTGTCCTGGTTGTAAATTATAACTTACTATTCAGTTATTCAATGTGAATTTCATTCCTTCATTAGGAATGAGGTGTAGTTGCAGATGTGTCTGGTAGCAGGTAGATAGGTAGATATATATATATAGAGAGAGATAAATATATGTATATCCCACATATATATACATGAGTATACTTGTGTATTTATAAGATTCTTCCCTAGCTTTTACTAGACATCAATTTTATGCCCCATACTAAGTGAACCAAGGATGTGAGTCAAAACAAACATAGTGCTTAGTTTCTACAGAAATTCAAAAGACCCCAAAAGAGAGGCTCAAGTTCACACACAGTGTCATTTTAATTTGTTACATCATGGACATACAATAAATTCTCTTCAGTAACAAGCAGAGATGATGGGAATTAGGGTGATTTGAATGAAAGTAAAGGGAAACTGTTTGAAAGGACAGCTTAGTCTTGAAGGAAGTACAATGTTCATTTTATTACTCTAAAGCCTTTAATAAGTAATTGAAAAATACATATCTTGATAGGTGGAAACAGTTGGGGACAAGTATATGACAGTGAGTGGTCTACCAGAGCCTTGTATTCATCATGCACGATCTATCTGTCACCTGGCATTGGATATGATGGAAATAGCAGGCCAAGTTCAAGTAGATGGTGAGCCTGTGCAGGTTAGTAAATGTGTGGGCTTGAATGAAGAGCCCATTCTTTGATACGATGATAATGCTTTGAAATATGGTAATGCTCACTCCCAGTCCATGCAAACTTTGTTATTGTTAGATTTTGAGACTGATATCTACAAATAATATGAAGAGTCACATGTAGTTGTGACATGTGCAGTTCCCAGACCTTAAAATCTAATTATTGTGCTTAACCTTTTAAAGGACTAAATTAGGTCCACGTCATTTATATTTGTTTTATGATTATTTCAGTCTAATCAACAAATTCCCATTGCGTATCAAGTACAAGTCACTGAGTCTTCTTCATCTCAATGAACAGAACAATAATATTCCCTCACTGATATTTTTTATCACACTTCAGATCCTCACATCAGCATGAGAAAATATTACATTAAAAAGAAAAGTAGAGTTCCATAGGCAGTTATGGCAATGATTATAGGCAACAATGTATGTTAGTGGAAGTTCAATCATTGTGTGATTATGTGAAGATGTTGTGGTATTAATACAGAACTGGGCAAGCTGCATTGACCTGTCCTTATCAGAAGGTTGTGAGAGCAAAATAAGTAATGAGTGTGATGCATATTTCTATTTACATGAATGTTATTGGTTTAACAACTGGCTTAGATCTGTGTACTTCATTTTGTCATTGGGTAAAGAAGGGAGAGGGTTTGATTTTGGGCTTTACAATAATCATAATGTGCTCTTAAGAATGAGCTACTCCAAACACCTGTCCTGTCTCTTGAGCTTTTAAATGCAAATTACCATGATGTTTCCTCTGAGAAACATCTCTTTTTCTTGACCTACACCATCAGTTTCTGCATCTTCTGAGCACCCAGTGAACACAAACCTGCAAAGTGTGTCTCTTTTTCCACTTTTTAAAAATTTCACAGTACATAATAGCGGTATGTCAGGGTCCATGCTAGAAAAATACAGAGTTTTGATTTTTTGTGTGAGAGGCAGAGCCATGACACTGCACTACAATTAAAAAAAATAATGTAAAACACAAAATGCAAGGCTTTGAAGAAGCAGGAGTGGCACATCATTGAAAAATAAACTCTAGTAGATAGAAATGGCATAACTGTGTTTAGTCAGAAGCATCAGATTGGTTACGTTGATTTTGAAAATTCAAACTTTATTTTTTCTCTCTAAAGATAACAATAGGAATCCATACTGGTGAGGTAGTCACAGGTGTCATAGGCCAAAGGATGCCACGTTACTGTCTCTTTGGAAATACTGTCAATCTAACAAGCAGAACAGAAACTACTGGAGAAAAGGGAAAGATCAATGTCTCTGAATATACTTACAGGTGAGTGATGCAGTATTTTTAGTGGTGTTAACATCTTAAAATAAATCACTTTTTCAGCATAACATCAAAGTGTCTTTGGAGTTGAAAGTGATAGGAGTCCTGCCACACATTATTTATGTACATGAGCTCTTGTGAAACTGTATGGCAGACTGCATTATGATACACCATTATGGATATGTAAATATAATAATGCTCTAGAGATAGATTTGACTCTTTGTTAATTTGCTCACATATCTGTAGCATGTTTAATATTTTATATATAGTGTGTGGTGTGCATGTATATATACATTTATATGTTTTCTCTTTCAATTTCAGGTGTCTTATGACACCAGAAAATTCAGATCCTCAGTTCCACCTGGAGTACAGGGGTCCAGTTTCTATGAAGGGTAAAAAAGAACCAATGCAGGTTTGGTTTTTGTCCAGAAAGAGTACAGAGACAGAGGTATGACTAACGAGAGTGTAATTTTTTTTTTTTTTTAAACAAGGCGTAAACATGACAAATTTAATCTAAACCACTGAGATCCATTTGCAAAACTAAATGTTCCCTAGAAAAAATGAAGAGTTTTGTACAACACTATTTAATTAATGCATTTACTATCTTGACAGCACATTGAAGTCCTTGATTATTTGTCTTTGCAGTTTGTGCAGTCCCTGAAAGAATACTTTTGTATTTTAAAAAGTCCTTGAGGGAATGCCAAGTGTTTAAATATTTACATTTCCCTCTTACGGATTTCTCCACTGTACTAGATTTTGCAATATAATGTCCGTTTCTGTTCAGCTCACATTTCTGGTTATCAGCACTTAAAAATTCACCATTTGCTTTCTTACAGGGAGTGAATAAATGTGCTTTCAAATATTTAGGCAACAGTCCAGTAACTACTTGCAAGCAGGTTCACACCTGATGTGTATGGTGATCTGTTAACCCCAGATGGATCTGCTTGTTCAGAGACTGTTGCGTGATAGAGGTCTTGCTTTAGAAATATACAGAGTGAAAACTGTTTCTTCTAAATGCCACATAAGCCTCAGTCCTCTTCTCAAAATGATGTAGGGTAAACCTTTTCAAGCACTGAGCGGTCTTTAAGCTTATGCCTCAATTTCAGAAGTCTGAGCCTGTATTAACCAAAATCTCTTTAAAAGTTGATGAGATCTAGACTCATAAGTGTGCTACAGACTTAGACATCTAATCAGGTTACAGTGTGCCAGCTGATTTGTCATAGCTGAGTAGGTGCATACATTCCACCCATTACCAATGGGGAGAAAAAAGGGGTAAAACTAATTCATGTTGCTTCAATTTTGTCCTGAACTAATACAAAAAGAAAAAGCTTGAAGATAATGTATTTAACCTTAAACATACACCCGATGAAAATAATGAAAGTAATCAGTTACCTTAGCTGAAATAATTCTTGTAAGTCAAAGGAAATTAATTATGCATCTGAATAGTCCTGTGCTTCTGAATATGAAGTTTAGGTTGTTAAACTCTTTGGGCTCTTTAGGAAATCTAATCTAGATCTACTACCACTGATACCCAAGTATATGAATACTGACTTTTAAATGGTAATTCCCAGTATTAACCCCCAGTATTAAACTTCAGGGGAGAGCCTGTACTTTAACTCTGCTGAAGTCTGTATTTAAGTATGTATTACTTAAAATAATATTCTAGGTGCCACTTTTGATAATATTTTTCTATTTTAATTCTATAGCAAGATAAAATATAATTTCACATGGCTGCCATTCTTTCAAATATTTATTTCTATCTAAAATATATTTTATTTAAACACTTTTCATTTTTTTTCTGTGTTATAAATTATGTCCTATCATTTGTAGCAGGGCATTTTGTAATTTTATATGTAAAATTTCAGAGAGGTACTGAGTCAGGTGGGTATTTTCCTTGTTTCAGCCTCACACGTGTTTAGTATGAATATAGGGTTCAGGCAGTTTAGAATTTTAAATATTGCAATTTCCTTTCAGAGATCTTGTACAGCAGCAGTCCTGAGAGGTACTTGCTAATATTATTATCTACTAATCGAGCTTTGGAGAGGGTGACACGGGGGCAGAATAAACCTGACAGAAAAATACTGTCAGCCTGATTTCAGGAGCACTTAAGACTCACAGTTCAAGTATACTCTACTTTTGCTAGGTTTTGTTAATTCTGAAATTCAGATATACATGTAATTCTTATAGATAGCCCATCACAAGTATCTCTCTAAATTGTAATAAGTTTAGGAGAATAGGAGAGTAGAAAGATTTATGTGGTGATTGCAGCTGATAATTGTTTTGTCAGAGTTGATTTTGAAAAGTGAAAGAATATAATCCTCTAGTCTTTTCATTCTTTTTAACTTCCTGCACAATTTTCTGTCCATAGACAAAAAGATGCACTGAGTTTTTCTCCTTTAAGATTTTCTGAATGTTTGCAGTTTCTCTTTGTCTGTAAAGAGAAAAGTTTCTCTTTGTTATTTCTGGCACTTTATAGGCTGAACATAATAGTTGTAATCCAAAAGCAGAAATGATAACCAGCTTCCTATGCTTAATCACCTTAGAGTAATTGCTTTGCTTTAGGCAAAGGTGTAGTCTTGTTTTTCTTTTCAGGATCTTATTCTCTCTGACCTTTCAGACACATACACATGCTAATATATTATCACGTGTAGTGCCATTAATTTCAGGCAGACTGTTCATAACAATAGATATGGCATCTTAACATATAAGGTAAATTTCCTGAAAGGTGACTCAAGAGTATTGCAAGAAGTGGCTTAGAGAAGTAAACATGAAAATATTTCTGAAATAATGCTGAAGATATTTCTGATGGTTATTCTTCTACTGTGAGGTTTTCTACCTCCAGTATCTTTAAATCTAGGATAGATTCACATTAGTGATATATTCTCCCTTTCATTATATCCCTTAGAGAGTCATTAGCTCAGCATTTGCAATCTATCAGCACAGTATTTTACCCTGAAGCCCAGTAATTAATATATGGTGAGGAAAGAGGACAAAATATGTAAAGCTGGCATAGACATGTGAAGCCAAGGCTTAAAATATGCTGTCTCTCTGCTAGGCCTATGGAAAATGATAGAGTTGGAGCAGCTCAGCATACCTCAAACTTGGTTCCTAAGATAGCATCTCTAGTATCAGTCACCTGAGCAGTAGTTGCTTCTGACAACGACATGATTCACAAGAATCAGTGTTTGTTTGGAGTGCTGCTCCTTTACTTTTTTCCACTGAAGATATCTCTTCCATGATACCATTTCAACAAAAATTAGTTTTGCATCAGAAATATACGTAGAACAAAAGCAACTGTAACCAGTTACTCATTTTGCATCTGCTTGTTTGCATGTTATAAGATTAATTATTAGTATAATTATTATTTTAACAGAAGTTCATCTGCAGCTTCTCTCTTGAGAAGCAGATATGTTGTAAAAAATACAGCTTGCAGAGAGCCTCAGGCATCTGACTGAAATTTACATCATTCTATACTTTCAAATATTTCGCTTCTGCCCTATCCCCATGTTACTGATGGGAACAAGTTAAAGTATCTCAGTCAGAGCTGGTAGTTCATCAGCGAATGTAGGAATTGTTATGTTCCTACATACAGCACATATGAAAGAAATATGTGCATTACCTATGCTGTGTTTTATTATTTTTGTTATTTACTGATACTGGTTGCAAGTTGTAAAATGTATTTTGTCACTGCATTGTCCCACCATGTTGTCGCTTCAAAGAAAATCCCTTACTTCTCAAATTCTACTTGCATGCACTCAAGGAAACAAAGCAAGATGCTTTCTGAGCTGAGGGAAGAGGAAGAGGACGCTGGATAGGGTGCAATACTGCCTCCAAATAGGGTGCCAGGCAGTAAGGTTGAGTTATGGATGTTATTTCACATCATATCTCCCATTGCCATGTGTAGTACCACTGTCTTTTGCCCTGCTTCTGAAATCATACTCACCATTTTTCTCCAGGCTCATTTGCTGTTTTTTTTCCTTAACGTTTGGTATTGTTACAACTCTTCTATAAGCATGTATTTCAAGCTTTCCTTTTTTTGATATGCATGTCAGTCATGTGGCCCTTCCTACCACTAGATAATATTGCATAAAATTTTGTAGTATGCACGCCACAACTAACCACTTAAATCTTATGCTTCACATCTTCATCTTCATCATCTCTGAAGTACAGTGGTAACATGAATTGGTGACATTTCTGGAAAGATGGGTATTTCAGTTGTTGGGCAGAACAATGAACCTGAAGAACTATTTTTAAAAATAACACTTAAAGTAGCATTATGAAAATTATTGTATAAATGTTGTTGATCAGATTTAGTTCTGCTATTACTGTGCTTCCCATTCATTTTGTGAACAACACTTGATGCACTGTAAATTCCTGGTTAGAAAAAGGTTCCTCTTTTGATATCATCCTGCATTTTCCCTTCGTAGACATTATGTAAACATTTTCTATATTGAAAGGGGGGAGTCATTTGTCTGATACTGCCATTTTGAAGTATGTGCCAATGTACTTCTACTGAAATGCTGTTCACTTGCGATGTATTTCTCATTGGTTTATATTAACTAAATTAAGTTGTCATGTTAATAATAGATTGCTGGACAATTTTAGACCACCTGTAGTGCTTTGAGTCTCTTCTGATGGAGCCCTCAGAATTGAAAGGCACGCTTTCAAGACATGCTTGTCATGGTTGCCTTTTAGTTTGGTGTCTCTAATTTTCAGAAATGATCTTATTTTATTCCTTGGGAGGATCTGATAATAATCATAGCATAATTAGGAGATTTAAAGCTTGTCTTTTATCTGCTGATACAGTTAGTAAAAGTGGACAAAGTTTCAGATGCTTAGACCTTCAATAGCTTCAACATACAGTGCATTTTTATGTGAATAATATCCGTTCTTATCTGACTGATGATTTTTGAATATTTGCATTATAAAATAGGATAGTGCAATTACTTTGTGTATAAAAATTGTCTATATCTAGTATACCTTATCAGCACAGAATAAATATGTATAAATGTTTCATGTTAATGTGCAAAAGAAATTGCAATAAATTATTTTTTCCACTGAGTTATAGAAATATTGGTATTTTCTTTTTGGTGAAAGCTATATTTCATTGTTGTATACTAAACAAGTGTGTTCTCCATTCCATAATTTGAAGTCCAAGTTTACATGATTTAACAAGTCATGGATCCAGTATTTGCAAATGTCCAAGAGTCTCCCACATTCAAGTTATGGGTCACATTCTCAGATGAAAGTAGTGTTCAAAATGTGTAGATTAATGCTCCAAAAATAGTAGATGAGGTCACAAAATGCATACATTTCTTTGAAACTCTTGGACAGTATTTAACAATCAAAAATTATTAGCCATCCACTTTGAGCAGGTTGTACATTGCCAACCAAAGCTTTAGGAATGGAAAATGAAGAGAGGAAGCCACATACATTCCTTTCCATCATCTCACTATCGGACAGCAACACATCCCAGCACTCTGTGAGAGATTGCCCTGGCTCTAGCAGATACACAACAGCAATTTGCACTTGAAGTTGATCAAGCTTACCAAAACTTTAATGATGACTCCTAAAGACCTGGGATTTGTGATGGCTGTGGTTGTGTATTAACATAATTCATGTAAATGGCTGTGAAGTAACTGAAGTTTCTGTATTGCTCTTCAAGCTGATGGAAGATGGTGTTCCAGAAAACTCACATAATGCTCTGTGTTTATCTTTTACCTTCTTAATAATTTCAAAGAATTAAAGCTCCTGTTACACTACTCTGCAACATAACCAGTTTCTTAAAGCACTAGAATAGCAGCTCATACATTGTGTCCATTTAAGAACTTTTTATCTCAAGGAAAACAATATGATTTAGGCACTTAACCACTTTTATTGCTAAAACTGGTATTCACTTAAGTGCCACATTCAGCTACTAAAATTATACTATGGTTAAATAGTACTCTCAGATAGCAGTTAAAAAGTTCTGCAGGTATTTAGTTCTTTTGTGTGTGTTCCATTGCCTCCTTTATTTAACTATAGCGATTTAGCTTTTCAATAGAAGCTCTCTAGCTGAAACATGAGGCAGAGTAATTACCAAAGTCTGTTTCAA
The DNA here is from genome assembly GCF_000700745.2 of Antrostomus carolinensis. Classification (NCBI taxonomy): domain Eukaryota; kingdom Metazoa; phylum Chordata; class Aves; order Caprimulgiformes; family Caprimulgidae; genus Antrostomus; species Antrostomus carolinensis. The sequence goes on from NW_010292231.1 coordinate 46,619, forward strand.
AGGTGTTTACAAATGCATGTGTTTTATTTTAGTATTTTTTGTAAAAAGTTGAAACAAGGAGAAGAAAGGGGAAAGCAGCAGTGCCATTGCAAATTATTGAGTGTTCAGCTGTTTGTAATCTTCTGGATCATATCCTTTCCTTTGAATTCTGATACGCAAAAGAATTTGTGTTCCTGTGTTATTGTTAACTAAGGCTGTGGTCATTCAGGGGACTCTGCTACCCTACCACTGCCTTAAAGTTGGCACTGTGGTTGGCTTCCATGATGCAAGGCTGTGATCTGATTGTTGCTCGTGTTTCTTGGATAATATACTGCCTGTTTTTCCTAATGCTGGGCTTGAAAAACAGCAGAAGGCTCTCACTGGCTTCAGTAAATCTTGAAGGCAAGCTTATTAAGCACATACTGTCAGTCTTTAGAAGTTACATTATAAAGGCTTCCACAACAAATGAGACCATTTGATAATACGGCCCATATTTTTAGATACTCATCTTTCCATTGATCTTCCCCATGTGTAACTCTATCAAAATTTGATTTTTTTTAAAATTGATATGGGTAGGAAAATGTGTGTTTACTTTTTTAGCAAAAATACTACCAATTCTAGCATAGTAAGAAGGATGTATTATTACTATATTTACTTTTTTATTACACTTCTCTCAGGCTCTGTTGGAATGTGACATGTTATGAGCCTTATGCAGTCAATTTTTATTTATGTTTGTATGCTCTAAGGTAAAAACTGTAAATCTAGTCCTCAGTAGGAACAAGCTCTGGGAACATAATTTCATATTTGATAATTTTGGGGGAAAAACAGAATGATAAACAATGAATAAGACACTCATTTGGATATCTATTTACATAATTATCACAACAGTTATTATTGTGTTTTTTACTTGCAAAAAAAAATTAAATGATGTACTACTGTGTTTGGGAACTGGAAAGTCTTTATACATAAGAATAGCTTAAAACTTAATGAAACTTCAATAAGTGGGAAGGGCATGGATGGAATACTGCTGGTTTTAGCTCCATATGTGTTTCTGTAAAGTTACACATGGGAACAGACCAAACAATAAGCTACACAAACAGAACTCCGTTTTCTTTTAGGACAGTGTGAGCTTGCAAACTTAGTGATTCTGGCAAGCACATCTGCAAATGTCATAATTGGGATGTAGCTGGAAAGTGCAAACAAGTCAGCAGCTGGAGCAGAAGACAGAATGTCAGGACTCCAGCTTTAATCCTTTGATTGCTATCACAAGCTATTGCATGGCTCATAGTTCAGTTCTTTTCCCTTCTGTATCCAGCAACAGCTTACCTGTAATGATCTTAGAGCTATAGTGTCTGTCCCTTGCTCCCAAATTTGATGGTGTAAGAGAGTGATGCATTATTCATGAAAGTAGTGGCCTTTATCCTTATTGCTGTGATTTCTGTTGGGACTGTCCACTAAGTCCAGCTGAATGCACATTTAAACTTCGAAGGATCTGGGGCCTTTTTGTTCACCTTCATTACAGGTTTGTAGGAACAAGAAACAGCAGTATGTGTCTTAGACCTGGGTACAGTATTAAAAACTATTCCCCAGAAGACTGTTAATTCACCCTGATGCTATTGGGCTATATTTTGTTTGTTTGTTTGTTTTTAGAGGAACTGCATGTCTTTATTCTTACCTCGCAAAGGCAGCGTTGGCAGCAGTGCTTTATTAGCACCTAGAAAAGTTAATTTAGCTCTTATATACATATATATGTTTTTAATATATATATGCACACACGCAGACACGTGTATGAAGGACGTCCTCCAGGAATGAGTCATGAAGACAAAAGTGCAAAGCCCAATTAGGTTGTGTGAGATTTTTTTCATTACCTGGTTACAGTGTTTAATGTAGGTCATAGTACAAAACATAACTGACTAGTTACAAACTCATGTTTGAAAGACAAGCATATGCACAAGAAGGAAACAGGAAGGATATGCTGGTATCTGATATGAATAAGAGCTGTGTGGAGCTCGAGGCCCCAGAACCTTTTCTTTGAACAAAACTCTAGTAAAATGTAAAACTAATAAACATTTGAGTGTGCTGCAGGCAATCTGTGCACTGCAGTGTATGCTCTGGTACTCTGAAACTTTGATAGCCTTGTCAGCATCACCCATCTCCATGGAGCCAGAGGAAGGCCTGAGGCATCCATATCGTAATTTATTTGAGTGCCAAAGACGCAGAGGGTCTGTGTTATACCTGAAAATGGGG
>NW_010292232.1:0-582 GCF_000700745.2 Antrostomus carolinensis
GGGCAGTGACATGGTTTACAGGGTATGTTTCTAGCTAACCAGTAGTTGCTTCCACCATGGTGATTATGTAGTGCTTGCCTTAGTGTGTTCATGGCAGTGGTCCAATATAGTCAATTTGCCAGGCCTCACCATATCGAAAACCCAGCCACTGCCCTCTATTCCAGGGAGATTTTACTTGTGTAGCTGGCTTGATTACAGCACATTTCACATTCATGGTTGACCTGTGTGATGGCTTCCATGGTCAGGTCCACCCCTTGATCATGAGCCCATCAAAACCTTGTGTCTCTCCCTAGGTGTCCCTGATGTTTCATGGGCCCATTGAGCTACAAATAGCTCACCTTTACGCTCCCAGCCCAAGTCCATGGGAACTACTTCAATTTTGGCAGCCTTGTTTACATGTTCATTGTTTTGATGTTCTTCTGTGGCACGGCTTTTGGGCATGTGTGCATCTACATGATGTACCTTTAAAGTAATGTTTTCTACTTGAGCAGCAATGTCTTGCCACAGTGCAGCAGCCCAGATGGGTTTACCCTTGTGCTATTGATTTGTCTTCTTCCACTGCTGCAGCCACCTCCATAGGGC
>NW_010292233.1:0-11839 GCF_000700745.2 Antrostomus carolinensis
GGAGCTCTCCCCGCCACGTTTCTCTGCAACTTCTTCAGCCTCCGGCTCCCCCGCAGCGGCCCCGTCCCGCCTCAGCACTTGTTCTAGGAAGCACTTCACAGTGTCCCACCATCTGTCCTCCCCGAACGAGCCGCATCTCTACCTTGGGAGCTGCCTGGAGACTGCTCCAGTTCTCAATTTCCCTGGGTTTTCCACTTCCCGCACGGGCATTGCGACTAATTAGTGTAATTGTACATGAAGAGGGGCTATAATTTCAGATGAGGAGGAGGTGTTCTGGTTGTTAACGATGGACAGCTGAGTTGTGGGGTGTTAAGTTTTCATGCCAACGTGATATCGGTAGGGGATGGAAGTTTTTTAGCAGGAAGGGGACAGCCAACTAAAGAAGATCACTTTTAAGAAGATGGATGGTGCTCTGAAATTAGATGGTCCTGGCTACAGCGGACCCACGTGTAGACATACGTACTGTACTTAAAACTCCTAAACTTTCTGAGAAAGAAAAATATGTCAGTGGACCTCATCAATGTTGATGAATATCTAAAGGGCAGGTGTCAAGATGGAGTCAGACTCTTCTCAGTGGTGGCCAGCGACAGGACAAGGGGTAACAGGCACAAGCTGGAACACAAGAGTTTCCACTTAAATATAAGGAAAAACTTCTTCACTGTGAGGGTGCCAGAGCCCTGGGACAGGCTGCCCAGAGAGGGTGTGGAGTCTCCATCTCTGGAGATGTTCCAAACCCACCTGGATGCTGTCCTGTGTGACCTGCTGTAGGGAACCTGCTTTGGCAGAGGGGTTGGACTGGATGATCTCCAGAGGTCCCTTCCAACCCCCACCATTCTGGGATTCTGTGAATTATGCACAGCTGGCTAAATAGCAGCACACTAGCTTTGGTGGCTCAGCACCAAAGCACCTTCCAACATGGCACTCACCATTCACAGCATCCAGCACATCTTCTCTCTGCATGTTGTTCATCTTCAGCTGTTCTTCTTTCAGGGACTTGGCTGGTGTTTGTAACCAAACACATGGATCCACATGGGAGATGGGAGTAGTCTTCAACTTCTTCTCATCTGGCATCTGCCAAAGAACATAAAGGATTCTGGTTTTCTAACAGGAAGTTGGGACGCAGAGGGGAGCAGCGTGAGGTGTGTCCCGCTGCTAAAGGGGTGCCTGCAGTTAAAACCTTACAATCTATTTGCATTCCAGCAGGTATTTTCCAATTGCCTGTAGATTCCTCATAATTTTGCCTTTCAGACTGAACTTCTCTACAGAAAGATAAGCTTTTTTCTTTTCTTTTTTTCAAAAGCACAAATAAAAATAGATCAATAATTCCTGAGAGAAAAAGCAAACCAGCATGTTTGCTATGATGATAAAAGATGTGTTGAAACATTTTGGTTGTTTTTGAACAGTTGTAGTCCCTCTGTTAATCTAGCTAAAGTGGAATTAAGCAAGGAGATAACCCCTAGGCAGCCAGTCTATTTTAAAGTGTTTTATTCAGAGCTTTTCAATGTTATTTAAAAATACTTTTCACATAGAAGTTTATTTTTAGTCAACATTGCTTTAAAAAAAAAAAAAAAAAATACACACCCACCCCGATCAGCGTCCTGATGTTCCTCTGCCCTGATACATTATGAATTTAACTGTTTTGCACTTCTAGCTAAAAGCCAGTTCTGTTAAGAACTGTGACCCTGTTGTGCTAAATAATGTACATAGACAACAGCGTGCAGGGCTGTTCTCCTTCAGCACACAGTGATCTGACACCCCCGCTGCCTTGGTGCATTCTCGCAGGTGGAAGGCAAAGTAGGAACTCTTGTTCCACAACTTCAGGCTCGAGAAACACATGTAGTTCCAGATAACTCAGATGGAGCTATGATACTTTGCATCAGCTGAGGGCCTGCCTCACCATTATTATGTAGCTATAGGATATCATCCACTAAGGTTTGTATGGGCTGAATTAAGACTCCTAAAAGGTGAACACAAAGCTGTTTTTTCTCGCCCTCCCTTATAACCCACAAAATTTCAAGTGAAATCCTGGTGCCTCGCCTTTCTGTAACTTAATTGGCCAAGAGTCTGTTCCAGAGTTTCCTGAGACAATGTTGATGTTGATATTATCTCATATGTTTAATACTGGGAGCAGTACAATCCCTTGTGTGTCACTATTGTTAGTTACTCCTTTTTTTTTTTCCATCTACTCCAGCTTTTGCAAATAAATTTGGCATACATCAGCTTTGCTAAACTTTTGACTCACAACAAAGGAAGGAAAGATTTTTCAATACAAGGAAGCACCATTGTTTTGCATGTAACGTTGGATTTATAGCTGCTTTGAAATGTTCATACACTCAAACTCACTGTAGGGTTCTTTTTCACTTAATGTGAGCTGTTATTTGTATATATGCATCTATGATGGATGCCCGAGCTCTGAATAGATGTTCCAGATCTCTGTAGACCTTTGATCTGAATATTGCAACATCTGAGCTGGCTGAATAGTTCATGTTGGGATGCTGTCTTTCATTTTAGCCAGTTTTTGGAGACACAAAGACAGCCCCATATCACCTTCAAACAGTGGGTAAATTCCTATGCAATTAGCCAGATCTCTTCAAGCCACAGCCCAGCAGGGATTCTCTGTCCCCTGAAAAACAGCACACTGGTAAGACTTCAATCTTCACCTCCCTCAGTCACTTGACAACCTTGATACCAGATGACTAAATTCCCCATGCCTGTGTCCTGCATAATTTAGCCCTGGTCTGAATCAGAAGAATACCACGCTACAACACTGATGTAAGTGATACCTCGACTCTGTTTGGAGCAGTTCTCTAAGCAATGAGATCATGAACAAATTCAGTTGAACAACAGGGAAACTAACTCACCTTTTACTCATGCTGTAGCAGCTGCTGGCTCTTTTGTCTTTTTTTTTTTCCAACTAATTCACTCCTCCCTCCCTCCTTTCATCTTCCAGTATCAGTCTTTTGTGGTCATTTCCTCTGTTGATAAGCAGAGTCAGCTTTTTAATGAGTTACCAGCATCTGGAATGATTTACACCAGCACCTCACTTAGAATGACCCATCTCAGCAACATCCCTGAAAACCCACTAAGCTGCATGAAAATACTTCTTTTCATGCATACTTTGGCACATCCATTCAGCCCCCTGGATTTCTCCTGTAGAAATTTCCATAGAAACAGAGATTTCAACAGCTTTCTGGGATGTCATACTAGATTCAGCCGTTAGAAACTGCTCTCTTGATTTAGTACTGAGACCAGCACATTACAGAAGCTCTTTGGTGACACATCATCAAATTGTAGTGTTCAGTGAGTCTCTTCAGAATAGCTACTAACTAAAACTTTTCCTTGTTTGCTTTGTTACACTGGAATATCTTATTAATTGTTGCTAGATTGACAGCAAGACATTGCTGAAATATATGCACTCTCTATATATGTTTGGGTTGGTTTTTTTTTTGAGCTGCCTGGCTACATTTGATAGCACAGTCATACAGAGCTTTTACTTCCCATTAATGCCAGGAGTGAGTGATATGGATATATAAACTGCTTTTGTTCCTAACCATGATGTTTGTACCAACAAAGGTTTAGAGGATTCAATGGAGAAATTTGACTTTCTCATTCCAATGAACCTTGAGTTCTGTAATATAAATTCAGCAGCAGAAAAAGCCCAGGAGAACAGCATCTTTCTATAGTATTCACCCCTCTGTATAAATTTCCTGTGCTGCTCCTGATTCTTTTTTAGACATCAAAAATCATAGTGTACGCTTTCAGAGGGAGCTTGAAATTTTCATTTAAGTAAAACACTAAGTGCATATCAGCAATAACATTCTGTGGAGTTATTATATAGGTACATGATCATAAGTGAATCATCCCAGCTCACAATCTTTTGTGTATCACTGTCTCCAAAAATACACAGAATAGGAGTAAGACAACCTGGTCTAGTGGAAGGTGTCCCTGCTGATGGCAGGGGGGTTGGAACTGGATGAGCTTTAAGGTCCCTTCCAAACCAAACCATTCTATGGTTCTATGAGTTTAACCTCTGCTTTCAAATCTGCAGATAACCAAAGAGATAACGAGTTTTTAAAGCCTCTACTGATTTGGCTATAGAGAAACTGTGGGCAGCACAAATACCTTCAGGGAGCTGGAGTTCACAAACGGGACTTTTGTGATTGTCTAATCCAGCTTTCTTTATAAAATAGGCCACATCAACATTGCCACACTACATCCTGTTTGAATTACAGCATATCTGTTAGGAAAAGAATCACAGCATACTTTGGGTTGGAAGGGACCTCACCGTACCCCTAATTTCATCTAACTTCACCTTCTAGTACTGCCAAGCAAGAGAGACAGACTATGATCAAAGCACTCTTAACATTCTCTGTGGAAGTTCTACATACGGTTATTTTGCTATGTTCTCGAGCTAACACCAGATCTGCAGAGAGCATGCCAGGCACAGTTGCTAAAAGCATGAAAGCAGAAGTACTACAGCATCATCACTCCTGCTTAATATTTCTTTCTTATCCTTCCAGGGATCATGCATGCTGTTAGTCCTCGTGACATAGGATCATGTGGGGAGCTCCACTTTGGTGGAAATCTCACTTTATCACCTACATTATTACCTAGTCCCTCAATCTTTGTCTCATTTGCAAGTATCTGTGATGACTGTTATGTTTCCTTCAAAGGTACCAAGAAATATTTTGTAGTATGCAGCCAAGAAATGACCTAAGAAAGATCTTACTCAAAAATGTGCAAATACAATTCCTCATTTAATATTACATTTTGACACATCCTAAACTAATGTTTTAACTGGTGACTGGATGGTCTCTGTATCACTGTGTTTCCTTGCTTGATATGGTGTTGTGTGGTCAAGGCACATGCCTCTGTGGCTGAATGCATTACTTTTAGTAGCCCCACTTAATATCTTTTGGATGCAATTACAAACCAGTGTGACAGAATCTCTTTGCTGCAAACCCATGTTGATTGGCATTAATTTCATTACTTTTCTTTAATTCCTTATTGAAGGAAGTCCTGTAACAGCGATTCTATTCTTTTGCCTGGGATCCCTGTCAGTCTGACAGGTCTATAATTACCCAGGACATCCTACTTAGGGCCAGATCCAAAACAAGACTTTGGAAAATTTTTGGTACCTAACATTTAGAACTGCAACCTAAAAGCTCGTCATTCAGCAGCAGCTTGAGACTGAAGGCACAAATGTACTGTCAAAGTTGACTACACACTTACCATATCCCTTTTCTGCATGCTCAGACAGTCTGAACACACAGATATCTAATAAACACACAAGCTAAGACTTAGATACATCTGAGTTGTTGCAGCCAGGTCCCTGTTCTCCACCTGAAAACCTAGTCTTATCAAATATTAAGGATTTTCCAGTGTTTGTCCAGGATACTGGAACAATGTGGTGGTTTCACTGGAGCAACAGCATTAAAGATATTTGAAATTTAAGGCATGGAGGGGAGGCAGTTGTACCACACATGGGCAGCTGGTTGCCATGTACCTTGTAACAGGTTTATTGGTACTGGGGCTGGTCAGCTTGATTTTGAGGGTCAGAATTAACAGGTATTAAAAAAAAAAATCAGAGAGGGGGACAAAGGGGAGGGAGAACAGGGCAGTTGCACTGCAACTCCCAGCACAAACGCTACTATTTCTGAAGAGCAGACAGAAGCACAGCAGCTCTCACCTCAGTTCCTCTAGAAATCTGGAAGAAGGATGCTGATACCACCTGTGAGGCCAGACCCAGGACATTCCCAAGAGGTCTAACACTCAGCAAAGCCCTGCAAAGGCAGGCAAGGGAACAAGGTGGGGGGAATATGGCTTACCTTTTGTAAAAAGGCCTTCTAACTCCTAGGTGTTCAAAGTTAACATCCTTAAATCACACAGCTGAGATTTTAGGCATCCTTCACTCTTTTTGCAGTCTTGGGCTGCAAAGACAGGCAAGGGAACAAGGTGGTGGGGGGGATATGGCTTACCTTTTGTAAAAAGGCCTCCTGACTCCTAGGTGTTCAAAGTTACATCCTTAAATCACACAGCTGAGATGTTAGGCATCCTTCACTCTTTTTGCAGTCTTGGTGCTGTTCAGAAAGAAAGTAAGATTCATTAGGTCAAAAGGAGTAAGACCAAGAGAAAGCTGATGGCTACAGCTTGCTTGTGAAATCATTCACCTAGGGAAGGGGAAGCCTGCAGGTTCTGATCCCTGAAATGTTTATGCAGTACATATGAGACAATAATAATTACTGAACTGGAAAGGTAAAGTTCCTACTTTGTATCACTCTCCAGGGTAACTGTAGGTTTAAAACCTCCATAACCAGGCTGAGAAAGATATCAACTGTCCCACTGTGTGATAAAAGCTTGTCTACACACCCACAAAGGAGTGCAAAGAGACAATGGCATGGGGGCAGCACAGGTAACACCCTGCCCTGGCTCTTCCCACATCCATCACAAGAACCATCGGCCCATCTCCGCAAGGCCAGAGGAGCACAGGGACACAATGGCAGATGGGAACCCAAATTAAGGACCCAAGAGGAAGGGAAAAGCTGTCCAGGCTCCTCCCAGGGCTGTCCCAGGAAAGCCTCAGCCCCAGGGTGCAGGCATGAAGCCCATCAAGATGAGTCAACACCACAGCAACTTTAGGACTGAGGAGGGTTGCAGCCTAGGGATACGGGACACATTGTGGGATGCAAGGGAAGAGGGATGCTTAGGGGAGGAATCAAAGGCAAAGAAAGAGAGAGATCTAAGTGATTTGGGAAGGAACAAGTGTGGCAAAATAAAGGGATAAGGGGATAGAAAAGGCCAGTTGTGTGAACAGTTTGCTGGGTGATGTGCTCATCTGCTGTGCCCTGCACCTGCTCACCACAGCCTGTTCCTATCGTCTTATGAAACTCCTCTCTTGGGCTGATGGATCTGGCCTGATTCCTCTAACATAAACACCAAATATTTCACTTTGCAGGAAACTGTTGTAGCCCCAGAGCAGCAGGTAAGTGGGTAGCAGCAGATGTAGTCACTGCCATGTTTTTTTAGAATAACTTTGCTCATTCTTTCCAACAAACAACTGTTAAGACATACCTTGGAAAGATTAGAGCCATGAATCCTGAATGAATGAAAATACATTACGGGCAGATAGTTTTTCTCTGTACATAGTACTGATACTGAAAGAACAAACCCTTCTGCTTAAACAGTGTGATATTGAAAGGTAGTTACATATCTGCTGGGCCCAGTCAAGTTTGTAGTCTAAAATAGATAAGGGGGAACTTTGAGGTGTCAAATCTTTGCAACAGGGTAGATAAGGTGGTGTTGTTGGAATAAACCAGTTTTGTGGGGACAGAAGTGGTGTAAACAGGCCAAGAGATGAACTAAGCACGCGCAAAAGAAAAATTCAATTAAAGGGCACAGTGACAAAAGTTTCACAACCACCTGAGAATCTGTGAAGAGCATCAAAAGAACATCAGTGTGCATGCGAGAAGGACATCTGCATCTATTAATAGGTTCTTGGAAATGTGATTAATATGTTAATAACTTATTGGAAAAGTAATGAATATGCGTGTTTTAATAGTACAAAGCTTTTGTAGAGAGACAAAAGTCACTATGTAGGACAGGTGGAAGATCCCACATGCATCTGGCGCTGCAATAAAGAATACCTGCTGCTTACCACTGCATTGGTGTTAAGAAGTTCATTCCCAATTTCGGTGACAGTACTGATGTACAGACCCAATTTTGAGATGCTGACAAACTCCATGCATTGATAGGACAGCACAGGCCCCTAATTCTGGAGCTGGGTTTCCAAGGCCAGGTACCTAGGTGTTGACATATCAAATAATCAAATTTAATTAAGTGCTTTTTTAAAAAAAAAAAAATAAAATATATATATACATAAATACTGGCACAACACTTGCTTTTATGTGCTGGAATGGCCCCACTGCTACAAAAGTTACTTACAAATCAGTATAAATGGTCCAGAGAACTCCTTTGCCCGCTAAGTTAAACAACAGACAATCAAAGAGTTAAAACACGAGTTCCTTCAGAGGCACGGGGCTCTGCTCAGGGCCCTGGAGAAGAATACTGATGACATGGTGCTCTGAAGATGATCTGTTCCCTATTTTTTCTCTGCCCTCCACCCCATGTAGGAAAATCCTTTCTTTCTCCACTGCTTATGAATTTTGTTTTCCAACCACACCTCTAGCCCTAGGAGAGCTGTTACTGGAGCCTTGTGTTTTTAAAACAGTTGATGCACACATTATCTGAATTTCTTTAAAAGGAAGGGCTGCCAAAGGGTGGGTCCCAAAGCTGAACATGAGAGAAAAGAACATGGTGTGAAAGAAAGTAAAACAAATGTGCACAGATGCACTCCTAGCAACAATTCTTAAAGTAATATAACAGTAAATACTCACTTTTCTGCCTGAAAAATCAGACTCTGAACAGAAATTTGTGTTTACAAGATACAAGTTATTTCTTGCAGTCTCTCCGCAGAGATTTAGCATTAATGTATCAGGAACTAGACCGGAATATAAATGATTTTCCGCAACAGTGTGTGTGCTTAGTTCATCTCTTGGCCTGTTTACACCACTTCTGTCCCCACAAAACTGGTTTATTCCAACATCACCACCTTATCTACCCTATTGCAAAGATTTGACACCTCAAAGTTCCCCCTTATCTATTTTAGACTATAAACTTGACTGGGCCCAGCAGATATGTAACTACCTTTCAATATCACATTGTGTAAGCAGAAGGGTTTGTTCTCTCAGAACGGTATCAAAAGAACAACCAAATAACTAATGACCTCAAGGCTTTTGCAGATGTCATTCTACCTATGGGAATAATAGAGTTATGGACACCAACAGGAACATCCTTATCCTCCTCAAGGACTTGGGAAAGAAGAGTTATAATTACTAACAAGAACATCTTTCACTTCCTCAAGGACCTGGGAAACTTCTAGGTCAACAATATTGTCTTAAGGTGACTTAGGACTTATTAAAGGACAACGTGGGAAAGAATGTTCCTTGCCAAAAAATCGCTGGTGACCTCTCACAACCACCCTAGCAGCACAAAATGCGTGTGTAATCAGTATGCAAACATGATAATAAGTTATGGGAAATCCCTTGAATATGCATAATGATTCCAGGAAATGTAATACATATGTAAGTAGCCTGATAATATAACCAAGAGCTGCCTGGCAATTGGTGTGCGTGCTTTGAGGTGGGAACCTCCGTTCGTCCATCACTGTGAATAAAGAACGCTCGCTTTCTGAAATTCCAAAACAAATTTTAGAGAGTTTTTGTATTTGCCAACTTACAGTAACAATAGGAAAAGCAAAATCCGTCCAAAATTCAACCAGGGCCTATGCCAGCATTGCTACTTCAGTAACCCTGTCTCAAGTCAAACATAAGGTCCTCTGTTCCAGGCAACTAGATTTCACAATCCCTTCTGTAAAGTGATTAAACTTTGTTTTTAAACCAATTGTGGTTATTGCCCTGCTAATTTCCTTTTTTTTTTTTACTATGGCCAGTGAAGATAATTTGTTTTTTGAGGGAGATCAATAGAAAGCTTAAGCAGGGAAGCAACTCATGCTGCTCACCAAGATGATGTAGATCAGATTATTTCCAGCCTTTATCTTATCTGAACTGTGACTCACTATGCAATCCTTCAGCAAAGGAAGTGTCAATTATGTCAATGAAACAGATGAAAGGAAAGCAACAACAAGAAGGAAAAACAACAAAACCCAGCACAAAACCACAAAAAGAGAGTCTGGGCAACAGCCTCAGTTTTGTATAACACAAGCTCCCAAATTATTTTTAATAAGTAAGTTTGCTTTTCCAAGCACACACATGCCCTCTTACCTCCTCCACTTTTCTGCCACATATCTCAAAACCAAACCCAGGTCTTCACCTCTTCCCCCAATCCTTCCTGCATCTCCTGGGTCCTGTCAGCCCCTGTTCTCACCTAGGACCCCAGCTCCTCGTAAGGCTTTGAGCACTACTGGAATCATAGAATCCTTTGGTTGAAAAAGACCTTTCAGATCATCAAGTCCAACTGTACCTGTCCACTACTAAACCATATCTCTGAGCACCTCATCTACCCATCATTTAAATACCTCCAGGGATGGGGACTCAACCACTTCCCCAGGTAGCCTGTTCCAGTGCCTGAGAACCCTTTCAATGAAGAAATTTTTCCTGATATCTAATCTGAACCTCACCTGGCACAACTTGAGGCCATTTCCTCTTGTTCTATCACTAGTTACTTAGGAGAAGAGAAAAACACCTGCCTCTCTCCACCCTCCTTTCAGGGAGTTGTAGAGAATGAGAAGGTCTCCCTTCAGCCTCCTTTTCTCCAGGCTCAACAAACCCAGTTCCCTCAGCTGCTCCTCATAAGACTTGTTCTCCAGCCCTTTCCCCAGCTTTGATGGAAGCATCAGATGAGGCACATCACCATGATCACCTTGTCTCAGGGCACACCAGTTCCTCATGAGCCAGGCTGCTCTGGAGGGAGAGGAAAGCCAGTTGCCGGGCAGATACCTTGCCCACCAGTGCCCAGCCCTACAGTGAGATGCAGCCAGATGCTTGTTTTGGTGTACCTGAAGTAGCTGCAACCAGTAGTAATGATCTCTGAATATTTTTGGAAGTCCCACATACCAGTAGATATATTTTGGATATGAAATTCCAGCTGGTCTCTTCTTTTATTCCTTTGTTTGTTTATACATATGAATATCACAGAATCACTGAATCACAGTGGTTGGAAAAGACCTTTAAGATCATCGAGTCCAACCATAACCCCAATACTGCCAATTCCACCTCTAAACCATGTCCCTGAGCACCTTGTGTACTTGTCTGTTAAATCCCACCAGGGAAGGTGACTCCACCACCTCCCTGGGCAGCCTGTTCCAATGCTTGACTGCCCTTTGGGAGAAGAAGTTTTTCCTCAGGCCCAATATAAAACTCCCCTGGTGCAACTTGAGGCCATTTCCTCTTGTCCTGTCCCTTGTTACCTGGGAGAGGGCAATATATCTATGAGTGTAAATGTAGTGGCTCTTTGTAAGGATTTTGCTAAACTTACTATATGATGTTCTTCAGAGCGAGAGGATATTGAGGAGTACGACCCTTTTCTTTTGAAAAATCAGTCTATTGCTAGTTTGTGAGGGTAAAAAACCTGCATTTTGAATAATTTACCATATAACACTCTTCCGAGTGAGAGGATATAGACGGGTATGACCCTTTTATTTGGGAAAAAAAAAAAGAAAAATCAGTCTATTGCTATTTTGTGAGGGTAAAAAACCTGCATTTTGAATAATTTACCATATAACACTCTTCCGAGTGAGAGGATATAGACGGGTATGACCCTTTTATTTGGGAAAAAAAAAAAGAAAAATCAGTCTATTGCTATTTTGTGAGGGTAAAAAACCTGCATTTTGAATGTCTACAAGGACCTGACGCAAGCTATTGCTCCCACTGGGTATTTCTTATCCTTCAGAACCCGAAGAATATTAAAAAAAGGGGAAAAAGAAAAAAAAAAAATAACCCAAACTGCCACGTTCTCCTCAAGGCCCATCATGAGGTGAGGGTTAAAACCCCAGGTGAGGGTTAAAACCCCAGGTGGGGATGAGGCGAGGAGGGTCCAACCCGCGGCGGAGGGGGCGGCCGTTACCGGGGACCGTTACCCGCTGCTTGCCGCCAAAACCGGCAGCGCCTGAGGGAGCCCGGCCCTTCCCCACCCCACCGCGGCCCGGCGGGGAGAGCCCCAGGGCGGGTCAGGGCGGTGTCCGCCATGGCGCGGCGCAGCGGTTCCCGCAGCCCCTACGCCTTCTTCGTGCAGGACCAGCTGCCCGAGCTGCAGCGGCGGGGGG
>NW_010292233.1:11973-17541 GCF_000700745.2 Antrostomus carolinensis
GGGAGGCCGGCAATGCCGTCCTGCTCTGGGGCCGTGGGTTTCATAGCAGCCCACTTACCTCTTGCTGCGCTCAGCACCCATCAGGAAGATCTTTGTGGTGTCCCTGTGCAGGTTGCTTGAAGGACAAAATGTCAGGGTGGCCTTTCTTGGAGGCTGGTGGCTCAGCTGCCCCGTGGTTAGCGGTTCTGTGGGTATCTTGAGTGGCTCAGCTGGCTCTAGAAGGACACTGTCCTCCCCTCAGCTGCAGAGAGCCGGCTCTGCCTTGTCCACCATGGGTAGTGACATCCCTGGATGGCAAAAAGTAGTTTCAGAAGACCTCTTGTTTGTGATGGAGTGGTGCTTGTGTGCCCTCATCTGAAGATGCTTCAAAAGGCAGGTGCTTACTGGGTGTCTTAAATCAAAGCTTATGGCTTTGTTAAGGAGAAAGCTACTGGAGATGTTTGAGTCAATGTTAGCAGTTGGTAGTTCTTACCAAGAGTTGAAATATCTTTTGTAAATGCACAATTTCCAATTAATTTCTTACACAAAGACTGTTGGTTTGTGGGACTACTAGAAGGAAGCAGTAAAAACTTTTATTTTATCAATTAACTTTCCTTCCAAGTTGCTGACTGAGGAAGAAAAGATGGTGTATACAGAGAAGGCTCAAAAGTGGAATGAAAAGAAACGCTCTCGGAAGACAGTGAAGGAGGTAAATGCTGAGAAAGGGACACCCTTCATTGTAGCTAAGTAAGGGGGAGAGTAAGTGGTGGGGTTTGGTGAGCTGTGATGCTATGGAAGGTCACCTGCTCTCCATAGCCTCCACCTTCTGGAGGTTCTGGCTGCTGTGGTGGGTCCATACCATTGCAAAGGTTAAGCAGAAAATTGTTCTCGTTTGAATTAGAGGTGACAATACTCTACACCATTTTAAACCAGCACACCTTGTTCCTTTGGGCTCTTTTACCAAGTGAAATGTCGTTCTCTAGCAACTGAGTTTTATGTTTAACAATATTTTGCAGTGACTGACTTAAAATGTTTTTTTAATTTATAATACTGTCGATTGATATGACTTCTGGTTATAGGTTCATGTTGCTTTTGCTTCGTGGATGTCCTTAATTTATGTGCTGTTTGTCTGACGGCCTGAAACCACATCTTATACCCAGCTGATTTGTCATTCTTGATTGGCTGTGTGGTGGACCAGGTCAATGAAATGTTGCAATCTATGCACAAAAAGAATCATCATACCTTGGCATTATTTTTATATTGGTTTGATTATGGAGAGATTAGTAATACTGTGGTGGAGAACAAAATCCCACAGTGTAGAAGTAAGCAGTTATGTTAAGCTGAACGTGGTTGTGGTCAGAAATAGTGCTAAACGGATCCTTTCTGCTATTTACTGTCTTGAAAAGATGTGTGTGTCCTTTTTTATTATTATTTCCCCCCTTCTGTTTGTCTCTCCCTTTCCCAGCAGTTCCCTGAAGCATGGTTTGAATTATGTGAGGTGTCAGAAAGCTTATTTTATTCTAGTCTTGGTTGCCAGTGTAAAAACCTGTGTGTCAAAGCAAAGAGCATGATTTGAGTAAATGGATAATACTGCATTTACTTCTTCATCCCATACTACTAAATACTAACTATGAATTAGTGGTGAGGGTAAATTTTAGGATTTTCAAACACGTGATGCTAGAGAGAATGAAAGGATGATTATAGTTTGGAGTAACTAGTAACTATGGATGAGTTAATTTAGTCAATCTAGACTAATAGGGAGATATTAGGCAATGTTTTCTGATTTGGAGGGCCTGCCTGTATGGAGAAGAGCCATTTAAAATGTGATTATCATTGTGTTGTTTAGCAAGTTAGGGGTGTGTCATTAATTAATTACTAGTAAGCTACATGAAATGACAATTAAGTCCTAAAGAGAAGCTTCTGTATTTCCTTCCACAAATGGCAGCATTTTAGAAAGCTGTAGTCAAGGAAAGGAGTAACTGCTTTACCAAAATAAAGAACATCATCCTTATTGCCTGTCAGTAGAAAAAAGAAATTGTGTATGTATGAAATTATATGTGATTGTAATTAATTAATCACACCCCTGTGCACAGACAACCGCAGTTATTTATTGTAGTGAAAGGTCTTGGTCATCTTTTGGAGGTGACCTAAGCTTATTTGGATGGAACTTATTCCTCATTTTATTTTAAATAGTTCAAACTGATAATCAACTTTAGCTAAGATGGTCATTTGGAATTAGGATACCTAGATGTGGATGTTATTCCTAATTTTGATCCTGAATGATTGAATTTTCTAAGCCTGCCAAGTTTCTCTTCCTGTTGTCTTAAAAGCTTATTGTTCGCGCGTGGGTTTGCAGCGCTTAATGGTCATACATGCCCCTCTTACTTGCTCTGTGCTAGAGCAATCTGATTACTTCCTTGAGGCTTTATCAGCTTTTCATCAGATGAATTCCATTCCTAATCAAAGGCAACTGATGCATGTGCCAAAATTTTTCATAAAGTTTATGGAAAAAATTTTGAAATCCCAATTTGAAAAGTTCTTTTGCCTGTGACAAGTGGTTGAACCTAACAAAATATTTTTTGTTTTTTGTTTTTTTTAAATACATTTTGTAAATGTAGCTCTAGTTCTTTCCAGCTGTAGTGAGATGACCAAGGTACTAATACACCTATCTGTCTTTTTTTATTAGAAGAGAAATTGTGCCTTCCTGGTCTGAAAGTACACAGGCATTTGTATATGAACTGCAGACTTGTTCCACCTAACCATTAACTGTTAGTGAACGTCATCTCTTCCTCTCATAGAAGGAGGTGAAGGACTTTATTGGGGGTTAGTAGACTCTTTTGACTTTTTTAACTTTCTCATCTTTTCCAGACACATCTGGCTCGTCCGGTTCCTGCTCGTCTGACCACAAACATGCCCTGTGTTATTTCTCCTTCAGATGCCTCTGCTATGTCTTGGAAGAACGATCAGGGTATAGTAATCTAAAAGCAGTTGATCCTGGTAGATAAAAGCTTGTCATTTATACATATTCTCAATGGTACCTGTACAAAAGCTGTTTACATTTTGCTAATAACCATCTGTGTCAACTGTTTCTTTGTTTTAAACTAGTGGTCTACTGATGTGAAAAGGTCTTTTGTAATGTAGAGGGGAGTCAGTGCAAATGTCCCTTGTCCCTCCCTCCCACCCCAAAATGATGTCCTGTTTTTTAGCCTGATGGGATTGTAGCCATTAATAGTTTCTTTACAATTATTTCAAAGTTTTTACAAAAAAGGTAATTCAACTTCTACATTTAGGATTTACAAGGCCTAATCCAAGTTTAACATAAAATAATACTTGTACCAATTTTAAAGGGGGAAGTGTTGTTAGATATCAAAGTTCAAATTTTTTGTGGTAGAGGTGTTAAATAAAATGTTGACCTGGCATCTTGGGGAGAATAAAAGAGGAAATCTGTACTTTGTCAGTGCTTTTATAACATCCTGGCTTGCTTCCTTGTTGAAAAAATTCTTGAAAACAACCCTTCTTATCTATACCCCGTCTTCAAATGGATATTTTGATTAGAATTGAGCAATGAACACATCTGTAATCTTTTCCCCATGCATATTACATTATTCTGAAGAATGATAAATGGTAGTCCTTACAAGATAAGCCAAGCAGCCAGTTAATGTAAGCTGTATCTGCTGTGTGGTTAGGTTTTAGCTCAGGCCTTTTACCTACCAAGTGTCTTGAACTGTTTTCTTGTTGTCATGGTTTTGGAAGGGCAGGAAAGAGTAGCTCCATAAAAAACAGTTACTCATCTCTGTGATTTAGTAGAATAAGTAGTGGTTTTTGATGAGGGACAGAAATTGAGTGAGGATTAAATAGGTACCTTAAACTTGAGTGAGAACCTTAAGTGATGTGCATGAAGAGAAGGATTAAGGTGTATCCTGAAATATTTTTCATAGTTGGATACTTTTTAAATTAGTAAATGATAAATTTATTTCTTAACATTTGCCTTGGGTATTCTTGCTGCCTTCTTTGGGAGCTCATTTAGCGGAGGAGAAGCAATCCTTTTAATTAGCAAACTTCTCATCTCCTCTTAGTCTAGAAGATTATTACCAGCTCATTTAACTTGTGTAAGTTACTGACTTTAGCTTGTGAGGCTGCTTTACAGTTACTGATTTTTTTAATTTATTTTTTTCCTAATGCTATTTTCCTAAAGTGTGAAGAGACATATAAAAAGGAATAGTAGTTCCTGTTGGATTCCAGGCCTCTTAACGTTCTTGTGGGTTTGGGGTTAGATTTTTTTTTTTTAATTGCTTTTATTTTGATTTTTCCCCCCCCTCTTGGTCTCTACACACAGTAGCATGTATGGAAGATGTACCAGGATTACCAATATGCCTGACTCTTGCATAAGTATTATAAGTATTACCTTGTCCTCTCAGATACAGAGGAAGATCTGTGTGTTTTACTTGGTCATTACCCTACTTTACAGAAGCTTTTTTTTTCCCCTTCCAGCTGTGGTTGCAGACATCTTCTTCTTCCTGAACATTTACAGCCATGGCAAGCTGCCCTCCTACTGTGAACAGCGCTTCCTTCCTTGCGAGATTGGGTGTGTCAAGTACTCCCTACAGGATGGCATAATAGCTGATTTCCATCACTTCATAGATCCAGGTGAGTTCCAAGGAAGGGAGACAAGAAATAATTCATCTTGATTTGGGGTAAGAGAGAGGCTTTCTAGTTCTAGTGTCGCTTACTGCTGCTCAGATTCAATTTCTGGTATTAAGACAGGTTTATTTCTTTGACTTCTTAAAATACTGGAGCAGTGCTGATTGTTTCTGAAGAGATGGACTTAATGTGTCAGAACTGCACGAAGCTTCGAAGAGCGTAAAATAAATCCAGGAGGACCTTCACATGTTTGTGCTTTATATTTCATGCCAAGGAATGTTTGTCTTGATTTGACCTAAAAACACAGAATCACAGAATGTTGGGGATTGGAAGGGGCCTCAAAAGATCATCCAGTCCGACCTCCCTGCCGTAGCAGGAACCTAAATGAGATCACACAGGAAGGTGTCCAGGCGGGGCTTGAAAGCCTCCAGAGAAGGAGACTCCACACCCTCCCTGGGCAGCCTGTCCCAGGGCTCTGTCACCCTCACTGTAAAGAAGTTTCTTCTGAAGTTTAAGCGGAACCTCCTGTGTTCCAGCTCACACCCATTGCCCCTTGTCCTACCATTGGGCATCACTGAGAAGAGCCTGGCTCCATCCTCATGACATTCGCCCTTAACATATTTATAAACATTAATGAGGTCACCCCTCAGTCTCCTCTTCTCCAAGCTAAAGAGACCCAGCTCCCTCAGCCTTTCCTCGTGAGGGAGATGCTCCACTCCCTTCATCATCTTGGTGGCTCTGTGCTGAAACACACACTGTGCAACATACTTTGTTTTTTAAAATGCATAGAACCGAAAATAACTTTTTCAAAAATAGCGTGGCGCTTGCACAAGGCCACAAGGGGAAGATGAAGCTGTTGCTTTCTGTACATGAAACTGTGGTATATAGTTGAGAGTTAAGGATCTGTCATTGTGATTGTGGATGATGATTGTTCTTTTTTTTCCTCTT
>NW_010292233.1:17563-49570 GCF_000700745.2 Antrostomus carolinensis
TCTTTCCCTTGCTCTCCTGCAGAAGTGCCACCACGTGGTTTTTGGTACCACTGCCAGGCTGCTAGTGAGTATCAGTGGAGAAAAAGAATGATATGCAAAGGTGTTCGGTTTTAGACTCAGCTTATCTGATCTGTATCCAAATGTTTTGTGAAGTCCACAGTTTGTCCTGGGAACGTGTCAAGTTTCAAAGAGGAGTGATAGGGCAGCTTGTCACAGTCACCTTTTATATGTTTCTCGTACCCACAAATGGCAGAACGCTTCACCCAAAATGATTTTGTCAATGGCAGAGTTACTTGTAATTAGGAAGACAGAGTTCTGTCTTCCTAATTTAATTCAATAATAACTGCAGTATGTTCTTCTTAAATTGGACAACTTTGTACGGATTTCAAGCCCATCTGAGCAGAATGTCCTTCCCTTAATAGTCTTTGTGTGTATCTTCAACATGAAGTGCTAATTTATAATAGGGTAACTCAGAGGTACTAGTTTGTATTTCAAACTTGGAAGCGTTCTGCAGCTTTACATATATCAACAAAGTTAAAGTATTTATTCCGTTGTCGTGTCTGGCTTGGCCTGCCTTGTTTCCCTTGTGACTCGTAAGTAGTGTTTATAGATTCCAGTTTGTTTCTCTTAGGATACTTCCTCCCCTTGTATACAGGGGGAACAAAGTTGGCCCATGTTTTCCTATGTCAAATACTTAGATAATGGCCCTTTAAAAGGGGGAAGCGTGTGTGTTTGCTCACAACCCAGGCTTGCCAGTCTTCTGCTGAGGGGAGCAAGGTTTTGATAGCTCAATCACAGATGCTGCCTGTAGAGAAAAGATGTGTGTGTTTGTGTGTATACATACGTGTAGATAAAAAGGCACAAAGGAGGGGGGAACTGTATCATTTAAGGAAACAGGACTTCTCATAACTTGTTTGTTTGTTTTTTCCTGCCCCACTCCTCGTTAGGTGACGCCACTCATAAGATCCCTATATCTGGATTTGATCTTCCACGTACTTGTTACGCAGTTGTCTTACGGGAACTTCTTGAGTTTGTCCAGCCAACCGCAGGTGTTCGGCCTCGCTTTTACTGCAGGGTATGCTCAAGGTCAAAGTAAGATGTTCTAAATCAAAACCTCACATTTCACTTCTCTTGGGTGACTAAGGAAATCCTTCACTCTAAAACCTGATCAGTGTGCAGATGAGTAGAGAAAGACACTCTTTTCCAAAGTTTCCCAGTTCCATGCAAGAAGAAATGGACCCCGAAAGCTAACCTTTTGGGGTTAGCTTTTTATAAAGCAGACACCCAATCTCTTAGGCTTTTAAGATTGACTTAAATTGTTTATGCTGAATAATAGTCACACAATCCTGCTTTTCTAAGGAATGTTTTTATTACTTTCTCCCCATGAGAATACTGTACATCTTAATTTTTGCTCAGGTTTCATTTATCGATGACCAAAACCAAACATTAAAATTCAGAGGTGTCTAAGCTTCATGATAGCTATATTCCATTTTGATTCCATTCAAGCCTAATGTTAATCATTAAAAAGGCAGGAATGGTCAAGATCTTGGGCTCCATCCATAAATAAAGGGCTAGGAAGAAATACACATGACAAAAATTTCAGAGCACTTAATGAAGATACCTGTGGGATGGGTTAATCTTTAACCTATCCCCAAACATTAGCCCAAAATAAGATAATTTTCAGGAAGAGTGTACATTCAGTCCCACAAACATTTGAATTTTATTTCAGAGGTGACTTTTTCAGACATAGTCAGAAGTCTTGCAGGTGCCAGAATTATCTACTGTATTTCTTCAATGTGACTGAAGTTTTCTTTCCTCTAGTCTAATGATGCATTCCGAATTATCTGGTGTCTCAATCGAATGGCAAGCATAACAGGTGGGAAATGGAGAATTTTTGCCTCCCCACCCCAAGAAAGAAGGGTTATGTAATCATGGGCAGCTGTATTTGAAAATCTTCACGTCTCAAAGGTTTCAGAAAAGCTGGTACCGATAGCTAGAAATAACTTTGCATGCTTCTCCCTCTTTTCTTCCCCATCAGTGACAGTTAAACAACAGCATGATCAGTTAACTGGGTAAGAAGCACATCTGTAGAATAATGTACACTGTTTCTTGCTCAGCCAGTTAAAGTAGCACTGGAGGCAGATTACTGTGAAGGTGAGCGTGTGGTAACACATGGGAAAACTAACAGCTTCTGAGGAGAGATGGCCCACAAGTGGGATATGTAATTACTGAGGTGGAGAAAATTATGGGAATATAGGATGAGCCACTTTGACAGGAAGCCAGGTTTTATTAAAACCACTGGTGGAATAACTTAAGGTTTTAAGGTTGATGCTGTGGTATGAGGTTGGGCAGTGAACAGGGACTGATGGAGAAGTGAGCTGAGCAGAATATTCACTGACTCTTTTGTTCTGCTGACCTGGATTTTCTCTGAGCTATAGGCTTTGAGAGCCATCTAGAGCTTCTTGCTGTAGAAGATCTGGTGATAGAACTGTACCAGAAGAAATACCAAAAGGAACCATCCAAGACCTGGGTGTGTAGAGAACTGGATGTCTTCCTGTTTGATTTCTCCAGTAATACCAGGTATGTTGGGTTCTTTGTGGAAGCATGTCATAGCCTGACGTGTCTTGGGGCGCTACATACAGCTTGTGTGCTGCTAGGTAGAATGTTCTGGGAGCCTTCTAATAAGAAATGCCTCTTGTCACATCATGAGTACAACTGGAAGTGAAAAATAGTTTCCTGAAAAAAGTGTAAAGATAAATGGCTTTTTAATACTGAGTCCTACACCTAATTTAAAGGGGGGGGGGGGGGGATGGGAGTGATGGTAGTAAAAAAAAGGTAATAAAATATATTGTGATATTTAACTGAAAATCATAAAAGTGAGAAGATTCAGACTCTCTTAGAAGTGTAATTTGGGTGAGACCTGGCTGGGCTGTTGCTGTGCATCAAATGCCTTGTGCTGCTATGATGAGGGACAAGGTATGTTTGCCAGTGGTATAAATCAAGTTCTTAAGCCTAAGGGTTAACCTAGATCCTATCTTTTTTCTTCTGGAATGGGTGTTCTGATGGTTTTTTATTACACATTTGGAATCCTATTTACTTTGTAGGCTTTTTTTTTTTTCCTATTTATCTTGAAAGGTAAAGCTTTTTCTGCTTTCAGAATCTTCCATGTTTGTACAAAGAAGTGATAAGTAGCTTGTGGTATTGCAGGGGAATACTTGGTGATGACACAGTTAACTTAGATATACTTTAGTTTTTCCTCTGCTACTGTCTTAAGTAAGAATGAATAATTAGATCTTAAATTTTAGTAGAACCTTTAAAAAAAATATTTTAAGCCTGCTTACATTATGGGTTTTAAGATCCATTGAGATAATTAGTGTCACTTTATCCTTTTACAGTCAGACAGTTTTCTATTTCCATGAGTATCCTCACACTGGAGGGAGACTTTAACAAGAATGGAAAAATGTACTTGAAAACACATTTGGAGAGGAAAGTGGAGATGCTTAAACTAAGAGGAACTACTTCGTGTTGATGGGAAACTTCAAATTATTACCTTTAAATTCCATTTGTCTGTTAGGATTCTCTTTTCTCCCTTCCCCACACTTCAGCATGAAGCAGGTTGCCTGTTAAGCGTGCCTTTTAACGCTGCATAAACCTCTTAGAGCTTAGTTATTGAATGGTGACATTTTAAAGGTACCGTATGGTCACTGAGACAAAAAGATAACACCTTTAATATTTTTTCCTGTTCCTTCTGACCAGACCAACAATTCAAGTTGATTAATGATGTAGGAGCTTGTGAAATAAGCCTGAACTTCCTTTCATGTAGGTGCAAGTGGCATGAAGAGAACGGCATACTCTGCTGTGCTTTGGCATCCTGTAAGAAAATCGCGTGAGTATTGCTAATTATCATCAGTATCAGACTTTTAATTTTGTTATAGATGCATGTTTTCAGCTCTGGCTTCTCAGACTGCTTAGAGCCCTGTAGTTCTAGATCTTAGAATCACAGAATCACAGATTGGTTTGGGTTGGAAGGGACCTTAGAGATCATCCAGTTCCAACCCCCCTGCCATCAGCAGGGACACCTTCCACTAGACCAGGTTGCTCAAAGCCTCATCCAACCTGGCCTTCAACACTTCCAGGGAGGAAGTGCTGAATCTTGAGTTTTGAATCTTGAGTTTTATTTAGTGTTGAATCTTGAGTTTTATTTATTTCTTCCACCCCCAAGATTTTGTTCTATTTGTAACTTTCCTTGGTTTTTGTGTGGCTTAGCCACATTATATTTAAGTCTGAGCACTTAAATATAATGTAATGTCTGTGATAGTAATGTCCATCACTCTGGAATGAGTAATGATGGGCATTACTCATTCACTACCTCCACTTACTATTGGAGAGTTGAGAGATGTGTTTAATTACAGTTTTTCTTCAGAGGTTTAGTATACCTGTATTTGTTGAGAAATTCTTGGTATATTCTAGTGTATCTCTACTCTGGAAACTTTTATAATGCCTTACATATAATGTAGATGCTTAAGGTTCTGTGATCTTTTTAGTTTGGGGAAAAAGAAAGTAGATAGTTGGGAAACAAGGAGATGGCATTTAAGATCTTAGTCAGTGGAAGTAGCACTTTGAGAGGGATAATAGTGAATAGTTTTTATTTAAAAAAACCCTCTTGTTATGTACTGCTATGCCTTGCAAAAAAAAATTGTTTTACACACTTGTAAGTGGCTACATTTGATAGTGTGGAGAAACAGTTGTTTTAGTTTAATGTGTAGCTGTAGGATAGGCTGGTGGTCTTGGAATATGCAGGCTAACTATATAGCTGCTGCAATAATGTAATTCTGCCCTCTGTCACCTGCTCTGTGCATCTCAGTCTGCAGTTGCTTTTGTTTTCCAGTTGAAGAACTAAAAATGCTGTGCTTCCATACATGAGCATTACAACTCTCTTAACCAAACTCTTCTTGTTTTCTTTTTTTTCCTTGGTCAAGTTATTGCATCAGTAGATCTTTAGCTAATGTGTATGGAGTCTCACTGACAGCAGCTCACCTACCTCTTCAAGATGCTGGTTATGATGAAAGCAGAAATACCAAGATGGTGGTACTGGATGCTGGACATTTTCAGGTCAGATTCTTTTAAATTGGTATCTTGTTTTCTTTCTAGTGAACTGAAGTTTTTTAAACTTGCCAGTTTCAGGTTAGCTGTTTTCTCTTTGGATGCTGTCTTTTGTGACACATATTGGGCAGACTGATGAAAGAAAAATAATCACTAGCTGGGTCATTTCCTTTTATTTTTGATCATAATTAGTAGGTTTCATGAATAGTTGTGTATACACACTGCATTTTAAAAGACAGATATATTATTTTGAATGTTTATTTCTTCATACAGAAAATGAAGACTGAGGGTTCTGGATGTGACCGAAATTTCAGTTCTCCAAGTCCAGATCAAGAATTTGTCCCTTCTGATGGTGAGTTTGAAACTTTCACATTTCTAAGGGGAAAGGGGTATTTAAACTTAAACCAATTGCTGCTTTTTCAAATTTCTGGGCTTAGATGTTGCCTGTCAGTGGCATAAAGGTTAAGCAACTCTGCATGAACTACGCTTATTCCTGCATATTGATTTCACTGGATTTCTGAAGACATAAATATAAAGAGCTGTCCTTTTCTTACAGGACACAATCTTATGGTCAAAAAGGTCTCTCAAAATTTATTTTCTTACAAATATTGCTCTTGGATTTAAAATCCCTTGTTTTTCTGCTACATGAGGTCCATTGTCATACGCTTAGGTGTTCAGAGGCAAGACCATCTTTCAAATACTCTCCTTGCTCTTAAGTCATTATATGTGCAGACTCAGCTGGTACTTATTGCAAGTGTTCTGATTTAACTCAGTTTATGAAGACTGCTCATTTTAAGTTGTCTTTTTGGAGGTGAAATTTTTTTAATGGAAGGCATGTGAGCTCAGTTCATCTTGGCAGTTCATGGCTGATCTTCTGAGGAGGAGAATCAAGTTTGCAAGAGAAATAACTATAAGAATTCTGAGTTTGCAGCTTATTTTCTTGCATATAAAATCCACACAGAATTAAACTCTGAAACAGTTCCAATTAGAAGTCCTGAGTTCCTATCGTCTTGGTTTTTATAGAGGACACAACCCCTTCTCTGACTTTTTGTATTAGAACTATTGAATAGGTTCAGCTCCACAGCGTGTGAAGAACAATTCCATTAATTTATGCAAGCTTTAAGGCTGATTTGATTTGCAAATTGTATTTAATTTAATAGGTGATTCTCCATGTGGTGTGAAGACTTCCCTTTATGGAACAAGTATCGTGCGAGGAAGAGGAGTTACTCGATGGCTGAAAAGTGCATCTAATCTGTCCAAGTCTTTCAGTGACTGAAAATCTTTTTCACATCCAGGACAGCTGTAAATTCTGATTTTCCTTATTTCTTTAGAATAACCCGCAGTTTCTCCAGACTGCAGTTTTTCATCTTATGTGCAACCCCTGACACTTTGAAGTTCTTGTTAGAATGATAAAACTATTGACTGGATTTAAAGAAGACAAAAATCTTGTTTATTAGCAACAGGAAGACTTATTTTGAAGGGACCTGACAGTTGCATCCTTCCTTTAAAAACACCTGTCATACTAGTTCTGTTTCTTAATGGATGGAGTGCAGATCCAAGATTGATTAGTCAGTATCATTGAACTAGAAGAATTCTTTAGTGGCCCATGTGACTTTAAACAACTACTTTATTTCTTCTTTAATAACCTCCTTCCCCTCTTCTGCATGTGGAAGGTATAATTTCACTGCATAACAGTCTCTCCACAAAAAAACTGTGTTGGGGAGGAGCATTGGAGGTGTGAAGGGCTGCACTTTGGGCATTTAAAGGTGTAACAGTCTTGAAGGTTTGCTCGTAATCTATCAGTTCCAGCCATGATGAATTTGAGTGGTCATTCAAGACAAAAAAGCAGACTTCCTATGTCTTGGAAGAAATGTGGGGCCAAATTTATCCATCTATTAATGTTATTTTAGAGGCACAGACTATACACATCAGGAACAAGTACAACATGGATACTGCTTTTTCCTTTGCCTCAGTTTTCTGCTTAAAAAACACATGTCCCTCAAACTTGCAGACTGAAGAGGAGTGTAGGTGTTGCTGGTTTGTTGTGAGGTTTTGTTTTGGTTTGGTTTTTTTGAAAGGCCTATCAAATTCTAACTGACACCTTAATGTGCAGATATAATTTCACATTATATCTGCACATTATGGTTTAGTCAGTCTGGGTAAATATCAGTCATAATTATTTGAGGGCACATAAAAACTGGGAAGTTTTTATGTATCACTAGGAAGTTAGATGCTCCTTTTTATGGAGGTACAAGTCTTGGAATAGTCCTTAAAAAGTTGTCTGAGCCTCATCCTTAGTCCATGTGTCTTTAAGCAACTGATTCTTAGAAATAAGAGGGTTTGGGGTTTTTTTTTTTTTTTAGTTGTTTCTATATTTTGTTCCAATCGAGGTCCAGTTGTGAAATACTATTTCTATAGCAACTAACAGTGAGAAGATACTTGTTTCATTCCTTGCAGGAACTTAAACTCCAAATTGGGTAGTTTATTCTTTTGTGCAATAGGAAAGAAAACCAACAAACAAACAAACTGAACAAAGCCCAAAATCCAACCAAAATAAGAAGTCAATACTTTTCTGAATAAACTCCAGCATGCTGATCAGTAGGTTAAAAAAAGGTCAATTGCTGTTTTAGTTGGAAACCTGTTAAGAGTTGCTGTGTGGCCAGTTTGAGGCCCTTATTCCAGTATTGCAGGATCACTGAACCATTTTGTTGCCTCTTAACTGACAATTTACTTGTGTCTCTGAATTTTCTTGAATTATTCTGTATTTCCTTCCTTTGAGGCTGTTGTTCTACCTGCTAAATTTCACCAGGTAAGGGACTGAGATTTACCACTGAAGCAACTGGGGATGTTGTAACAGAGTTAAGAGTCTATATTTAGTAGTGGTAAAGGCTTCTCTGCACTGGAATAGAGTTGTTTAAGTTTCTTCAGTAACAGCCATTGCTGCATGGGCATTTCAGAACACACTGGACTGTAATCTTGGAATTATTTTCAGAGGTCAGTGTTGCAATGAAAGTTTCATGTTTCAGTTCTTAGGAAAAAGATAGTTCATTATTCTGAAAACACTTATTTAGTGTCAGTTTAAGTACACAAACCTAAGAGTATTTGATACTATGCTTTAGGTGTTATGTATCTTCAAGACTGAGATAAAGAGTCTGAGCAGAAGTGGAGAAATACAGAAGTAGGGTTCCATGGCATGTCTGTACTTGAACAACTGTAACTTAAAATAGTTATGTAAGCTGTAGAAGAACTAGTTCCATGCTGTAGGCAGTGGGCTGTTAGCTAGGGCAGTAACTGCCTTAGTGTAATAACCAACAACCTGTGGTGGTTTTAGTAGTGACAACTGTTGAGACCTGTATAGTGAAAATGAGTACACTGTCTTGGTGTAGCCCATGGAATGCTGTTATTCTGCCTATATTGAGGGGGATCCCTAACAGCTATTAGAGGATGATAGAAAATTCTTTCATTTTGGAGCTCTGCTTCCCTGGCTGCTTTGCTATTTGAAACTCTGTTTGATTTCTTGAAAAATAAAATTCTGTTTAATAAACACAATACAGTAATGCTTCTCTCCTTTAATGGAAATTACAGATGGTGGGAAAGGCGGCGACTTACAACCTTAACACACTTCTTGAGTGTAAGGAATAGCACTGGTAAGGCACAAACTGTGGGTCAAAATCGTAACAAAATTCTCCAGGGGGAATAAAACCAAGTAAAGGCAGAATGGCTCTTGAGCAGAGTTTGAGGGATGCAGCATGGCAGCTTTACACCTGAACTTTCCACATGGTAAAAAGTAACTAACTTACTACTCTGTGCATATGAGTGTATAGATATTATACAAATACAACTGTCTGAAGAGTTGGTTATCTAAGGGACACAAGCAGATTCTATCAGGTGTGACTTTCTGTCCTGTCAGTGTAGCTTACTCAGTCCCATGACAGTTGTGGGTAAAAGTCATCCTGGCTTTGCATACACATTAGAGAGTTAATAGGTATTTTTGCTCCTGTTATATGAGTAAGTAGATGAATTGTGTGTTACTCCTCTCTACTATAAAAGGATCTGAGGGTCATGAAGACACAATGGACTGTGGTGACAACTTTGAGCTAATCTGTGACATCAGGATATTAACCTGTAATCACATATTTCTTCTGTTACATTCTACTCAAAAATTATATAACTGATACTGACAAACAGCGCATGTTCATGTAGAGTAAGCAGAAGTTACTGCTTCTGTGTAGCAGAAGCTGTGAATTTGGCTGTTACTTGTACACTTCTGGCTTGTCCACCTTCTCCTTTCAGTAATTATAGAAACTAGTTATGCAGAATAAGTTCTCACTGACTGCTGTCTCTGCTTCAGCTAAGAATGTTCTTAACAATATCCTGTATTCCGATTTAGCAGAAATGTTTTCTCAAATATGTTCATATATACTGTAGATACAACAATACCCGATTTTGAAGTCTTTAATTTGAAATTTGTTTTGGAAGGCTGATCTTACTAGTAAAGATCAAGGTGAAGAAGGCATTCCTCGACCTTCTTCATGTCCTTTATGACCAGGTCCCCATTCCCATACAGATGCACCCACAGGAGTCCTTCTTGTTGCCTTTCATGTGCTTCACCAGATTTAGCTTTGGATGCTCTTTGGCTTTCCTAACCCCATACCTGCACGCTCACACAGCATCTCTGTATGTCTCCTAGGTCGCTTGTCCTTGCTTCTATGGTGTGCTTCCTTCTTAGGCCTGAGTTTTGTCAGGAACTCTTGGTCAACCTCTGCTTGTTTTCCTGTTTATCTTGGATGAGGTGATACTTGAAAAATCAACAAGCTTGCCTGGACCTCTCTTCTCTTCAGGACCAGATGCCATGAGATTCTTCCACGCAGATCTCTGAAGGGCAAAGACTGCTCCCCTGAGGTTCAGGGTTATGATCCTGCTTTCTGCTTTTTTCCTTCCTTTTAGTATCCCAAACTCCACTATCTCAAGGTTACTGAAGCTAAGTTTGCCCCCTGCTTTCACCTCCCTGACCAGCTCTTTCTTGTTTGTAAGTATAAGGTCCAGCAGACAGCACTTCCCTTCCTTGACTCCTCAATCACTTATATCAGTAGTGTCAGGCTTCTTCCAGTTGTCTTGAAGGCTTCATGTACTTCTTCTCAATAAGGCTGTCTACAGCAGACACCCACTGGAGTGTCACTCGTGTTGGTCTGCCCTCTATTCCTGACCTGTGAGCTCCTGATTGGCTCACTGTCCATCCCCAGGTGGAGTTCTGTGTGTTCCAGCTGCTCTCTCACATGAAGAACAACTCTTTCTTCTCACTGTCCATCCCCAGGTGGAGTTCTGTGCGTTCCAGCTGCTCTCACATGAAGAACAACTCTTTCTTCTCACTGTCCATCCCCAGGTGGAGTCCTGTGCGTTCCAGCTGCTCTCTCACATGAAGAACAACTCTTTTCTTCTCACTGTCCATCCCCAGGTGGAGTTCTGTGCGTTCCAGCTGCTCTCTCACATGAAGAACAACTCTTTCTTCTCACTGTCCATCCCCAGGTGGAGTTCTGTGCGTTCCAGCTGCTCTCACATGAAGAACAACTCTTTCTTCTCACTTCCCAGGTGTGAGAAAACAAGCTGGACAGTAAGTGATGTGTGGGAAGGGAAGCCTAGTAACCTCGTCACTCCTGAGCCCTGTAGGCTCAACACTTGTGCCAGTTTCAGGATCTGATTTATAACTAGTTATCAGAGAGTGTTTGCTGTGTCTAAAGTAAGATTAATCTTTATTACCTCTTAAGCAATATGTTAATCATCAAAATCTTAGAAGGAAGGCAGTAATTTGGTGGGGATTTTCTGGGTGGAGGGTCTGTCAAGTATTAGGTGTTGGATTTTGCTGTTGGAGTGTATGTCAGACTGGAGGAAGAGGAAGCAGTACCATGATGCCTGATTAAATGGCACAGTAGATACTTACTCCACTGGGTGTGTTCTTTGTCAGCTGCTTGGGGTGAGGTCCATGCTGAGTCATACCCAAATAGAAAGCTTCCTTCCATTTCAGGAACTTTGAGTATCGAGCCATCACATGTCAGATGGCATCATGCTGAAAGTTAGATTCTTCCAAATGAGAATTTGTGTTGAGAGAATGAAAACCTGTATTTAGGAAAGCCCTGTCTGAACTTCCTTGCAAAACAGTTGTAGTTCCCTCTTCCTGCTATCTTTTAAAAAAACTACATAATTAATACAGAGGGACTGTGCTTTTTGACCTGCTAATTGAATCTAAAAGTGCTAATCCTTCCCCATAGCAAGAATTTCAAACTTTCCCCAAAACTGAAGTGACTTAAGTGTATGTGTGAAACTGAGTTTTTAATTTCTGGTTGATAGGTAGATGTTTATGGGGCTGACTGCAAAGGCTTTAACATCTTCTGATTTGGCAGAGTAAATGTACTGTAGGGGGGTGGGGGAATAACAAGTTTGTTATCTAGTTTCTGCTCTGTTGATGTCTTCTGCAGGATTATCATCCTTCACTTCCACCCTAGAAGAGCTGCCAGTTAATTTTTATTGCAATGATTCAGTAAAATGAAGAAATCTGCAAACACTTTTATTAGTCTAACCCTGTATTATCTCTGTTCCCTCACTTTTCCTTGGTTCTGTTTCAGAAGCTCCCACAAGCTTCTCTAATTACCATTTTCAAATAATTCCCCTTACTCCCTAGTGAACAGGTGAAAGGCAGGAGAGAGAAGTTCCAAATTCCCTTATGTTGGTCTATAATAAATTCAGTACTAGTTCCAGTGCATCCAGAATTAATCTTGATGGTTTGCTCATGATGCTGTGAACTTCTTCAGGTAGAAGACTGCCTTGGTGTCTTTCCTGGGACAGATGATAGAAATAAATAGAAAAGTAGTGCTGTTACTCTAGCAACGAGAATTGTGAGATAATTAACTCTTGTCTCTCTGATCAGTTCTGAAATGTGCACTGTACTGAATTTTGTAATAAGCAGTGGCAGTGTCAACTTTTATGTCTGTGTAATACTGTAAATACCTCTCAAAATCCTGAGAAGAGCGAGGAAGGCAGTGAGAGCAGACTCTGGGGTTTATTTGGGAAATGGGTAGGGGTGGAATCCCTGGGGGGCAGCTCTGAAGAATAAAGGAGTCCGTTAAGGTTGGCAGTTCATTAAGAAGAGTGTCTTTCAGATGTAAGAACAGTCCAGGAATGCAAGTAGATCTATCAGGGGATTTTACAGGAAAATTGTGGTTGCACCGTAGTCCTAGTGCAGTGTATGGGAGGTAGAAGCAGACATTGAGTACAAAGGAAGAACCCACAAACACTGGCCAGGCATGTAGGGGTGGTTTTTGGAAAGCCAAAGCTCTCCTGGAATTGATACTTGTAAAGGATCAAGATCAACAAGAGTTTTTATGACTTTGTGAGCAGTAAAAGACTTGAACAAGGAAAAAGTGGTCCTGTTGCTGAATGGTGATTTAGTGACGTGGCTGGAGTTAACACAGATAAGGCTGAAGTGCTCGGTACCCTTTTTGATTCAGTCTTTACTTAATAAGGTCTCTGAGATCTCTCTACTCAGGAAGAGTTTCAGGGAGGAGGAGAGCACTAGCACTGAATGAAGATTGGGTCAGGCAAGAGTGAACTCCATCACTATGACCTCTTTAGTGTCTTTAGCAGTGACCTGCAAGAAGTGATGGAGTTCACTCTTGCCTGCAGAAAACACCAAACTGGATACGCTTAAGGGCAGGACTGTCATACAGAGGGACCTAAACAGGCTGGAGGGGTGGGCTACAGGGACCTTGTGAAGTACAGTGAAGTCCTGCACCTGGGCAGGAAGAACCCCTTGCAACAGTATGGCCAGGACTGGCAGGAGAGCAACGCTCCTGAAAAGAAAGCCCAAAACCAAGAAGGGAACAAACAAACAAACAAAAAAACCCCAAAACAACAACAACAAAGGGAATTTTGAAGGTGAAATAGGAACAAGGGTGCTGATGAGAATGCTTACCTTGCAGGGTGTATCAGAGAACTGGGAATCCTGACTCCTCTTTATCTCCATGCTTCTCCTGCATTGTGATCTGTCTCTTCAGTTGGGTCACTTAACTTCTGTCTCATCACTCTGTCACTCATAAATAATAGTGATTTGCTTTCAACAGTAGACCTTTGAGTTCCTTGGATGAAAAATGTCTAGGTAGGAATAACTCTTGAAAGCTAAGTGACTGCTATTAGGAACAAATAACGAACACTTCCCCCCCAACCAGTAAGCTATATACTATATTACCTTTAGAACATTTTAAACAAGCAGAAATGTTGATGTGAATGGAAATAAAGCTGGGAAGTGAGGGAGTAATGTGTTGGGGAGATGTTCCTCCCCTTTAAACCCAAGAGGGAGATGTGGTGTAGTCCTGGTTAATGTAATTGCTCTGAGCAGTGCAGGGTGAGTTGATTTTTCAAATTGCATGCAAGATTTCTGTCCTGCCTGCTTTTCACTGGGTTACTAACTGATGAAGTGGACTTCTTCACTTCCTTCATGTGCTTCACTGTAGAGTAGATGGCCTGCTGCAGGTTGCTGAGGTAGGGTCAGAATGAAAAATTGGTAATTTTAAAATATCCCCTTGGTATGTCTTGGTGAGAGCTTCAAACCTTGTGTTCTGGTTCATCCTGTTGATGCACAGATAAAGCTTGTACGTGCATATTCTTCCACGTGAAAGTTGAACATAACTAAACAGTAATTTACAATGGGCTCTAGAAAGAGTAAAGTAGGAACTTACTTTCTTGCCTACTTCCCATCTTTTGAGGGAAGTGAGGATTGAAGTTAGGTATATGTACATTAATTCTTTGTAATTAGTTAAGTATTGGTAGCTTTCCCCATCTTCCCCCCTCCCAGATATATTAGTGCTTATTTAATTTTGTTTAAAGTTGTGGGCATACACATATGGAGTTATTGCTGCTTCAAAAGACATACAAGATACACAAGTAATTAACTCAGTCACAAGAGAACTTTGGAGTAAGCTAGGAATTTGAAAATGTATATTTCTGTCTGACTGAGTTTAACAAATTGGTTGGGGAAAAATGCACAAGTTCCAAAATGTTAGTCTTGTTAAAAATAAATAAGTAAATTATTAGCAGCAGTAAAATATATCAGCCATCTCACTATGTGCTATCACTTAGTTTATTTCCTTGTGTAGAACTAAGCTTAGCATTGCAGAACGTAAGTAGTTCTGCTTTAATGGTGGTGAAGTTTGACTTTCTTGCTTTTACCTTGCTGGTTCTTATGGAACCTGCTTACAGAGAATTGAATTCCTGTTTTTGGAGTCATTATGTAACCTCTTCTGTATTTTGTGGCTGGTTTCTTCAGATAACTTAATGCAGATTTGCTAATCTACATTTTTCTTTATGGTTAAAGTGACCAGTGTGCAAATGTCACTTCAAGACTTCAGCTGACAAGCAGCAATTAAGCTTCACTTACAGTAAGAGTGAAGAGTCTGGGGTAGCTAACACAGTGTTAAAATGGTTTAGAGGCCAGAACCAGTTTCTGTCCCTCAATTCTTCTGATAATTATCAAATCCTTTTGCTGGTCTTTCCACTTCAGGTCTTTGAGAATCCACAGTATTATCGCTGAGCAGAAGCCCTCTTCAACCACAGGGTAGAGATGTTTGTGAGGGAACAAGGAGTGCTGACTAATGTCTGAAACATTTATAAAAGAAATAGCTTTTGTTTCACAGTAAAAACTTGTTACAATGCTAATTAGATAAGTCATACTATACTTGCTTGTTACAGAAGAGAATAAAATCTGTATCAGCTCTGTTTCTGAGCTGTGCACCTATTTTTTTATCTGCTTTCAGCTTCTGTGTTTGAAATTCTTTTTTTAGTCATCCATTTTTGCAGTGTTTTGTCATGCATCTCAACTAAGCACAGGAATAGGTCCTCAGAATGTCTTGCTGAGTTGCATTTCAGGTTGTTCATTGCTAGAAAGATTTGGGTTTGTGCATACTTTGTAAAGAACTCTGGTTATTGGTCTTGCAGTTGTTTTTAGTACAAATGAATAATTATATTTGAAGTACTACATAAAATGAAGGCAACCAGAAAATAAACCACAGTAGGAATTGTGGTAATTCGGTTTGAATAGTTCAGCATCTCGAAAATGCTGCCTGTGTGTAGGAGTGTTGCTGGTTCTTCTTTAAAGTTGTATTTTAGATTTTTGTTCCAGATTTAAAAGTAGCTACCTGGGGTAAAAGATCTGTGGGAGACATTGCAGTGAGTTTCTGAAACTCCTGAGATCAAAATTGCTATAGAGAGTTTTGAAAGGATAAATATTGTAGTGTAAGTCATTTATTGAACATCTTTTTTAAAAAAAACCAAACAAATCCACCACCAAAACCACACAAAAAACCCCCCACCCAAACCAAACAGCTCTTAATTAGCTTTAATACCATATTGACAGTCTTTTGGACAAAGACAGCCCATTCTATTCCAAAGATAAGGTACCAGGGGTGGGAGTTCTCTCCACATTTGCATGTTTTGTGCATACAGTGCTTCTAATTAAATTGTTAGTTTTGAATGAAAAGGTACTTCTCCCTTCCCTCTGCCCCCCTTTTCTTTTTCTTCCTTTCATTAAAGATGCACTTGCCATGTACCTGCTCTCTCACTGTCAAATTTTTCAGAAGCAGCAGCCAAAACAATGAGCTGTTTCTGACTTGCCTGTGCAACAGTCAGGAGGAAAGGATAATGTAATGAAAATTAGTATTTAGGAACTCTCTGAGCTGGAACTCATAAGTTCAGGAATCTGACAGCTACTTTTAAGACAGAAACTTACTGTTTCTAGATGTTATCAGCTGCCAATTACAAATCAATCTAACTTCTTACCTTATCAGTTCCTTTAGTATGCGTTGTTGTTCCAAACAGGAGACTTTCATTGGTCATCTGTGAATTTTTTTCCTGTATTTTTATTTATATGTGCATGTATAATATATACAAAGAACACATTTTAAAAAATGTCCTTAAAAATCAGCTTGTTTCAGTCTGCATGAAATTATTTTTTTATGCTGGGCAATGCTGTAAGCTGTGATATTTGCATAACACCATAAACAAGACCACCCTTCCTTGATGACTTGCAGTTGGTGACCTTGAAACCTTCTGTGGATCTGGGGAAACAGCAGCAACTCTGTTCTCCAAATAGACCTGACTGGCTTCTTTTTTCAGAAAGTGGGAAGTTGAGAAGACTGGTTATTTTTGGATGACTGGGTGAAACAGTACTTGACACGCATTTTTCTGCTGTGAGGTTATCTGTTAGTACTCGTTGTATGTTAAGTACTTATTTCCAGGGAGACAAGGATAGTCTCTCCCAGAACTTGAAGGCAGAGCCATTAGCTTTCATTTTATTATTCCAAAAAAATCTTCCTGCAGTAAGAAAGAGGGGTTGGTTTCTGTTCTACAGTGGTGTCTGTGCCTCAGCAAATCCTGAAGTTGGCATTGGCCTCTTGCTTCTTTCTTCATTCATCTTCAACATCGTCCTCTGCTCTCTGGTTCCTTGTAGGCATGTCCTTGGAGTGTTCGTTTCTGTCTTCTCGCTCCCTAAAACATTGTTCAGGAGTAGAGATGTTAATTAAAACCAGGTAGAAATTTTACTGAAGAGGTTTTGTGTTAGAATGGTTTTAGACTGCTCTAAACTGACCTGGAAGTGTGTCAAACTGAACTCCATAAATTAAGTGTTGCTGGTGGTGCAAGAGGTGTGTGAGCTACATTTTTTTATTCTATAGCATGTATGTAGAATGATTGAATCACCTGGTTGGAAAAGAGCTTTGAGATCATCAAGTCCAACTGTACCTGTCCACTACTAAACCATATATATCTCTGAGCACCTCATCTGCCTGTCTTTTAAACACCTCCAGGGATGGGGACTCAACCACTTCCCCAGGTAGCCCGTTCCAGTGCCTGAATGTAGAGACAGGGTGACTGGTGTGTGTTTTCTCATTCCACTTTTCTTCCAATGGTCTGTTTCCATCATGAGAATAAACAAAAGGTTTCTATCTTGGAGTGATAACTTTGAATACAGAACCTCATGGTGATTTAGGCTTACAAGGACAGAAACAGCTCTAGGGGTTCAGAGGAGTGAGAAACAGTCTGGGCTTTGCTTATCAAGTAGCTGTGCACGTTTGACTGACTTGGGCTTGCTAATTCCCTTCCAAGGTTTGAATGTTTGGGTTCTACCCCAGAGACCACAGAGGGGTCTGGCAATACTGGGTATATTCTGTGAGGAGAGATGGGAGCCACTGGGATAGAAACAGAAAGGAGAACGCAGTGCACACTTCCCTTGAGTTCTTTTTTTTCCTTCTGTGCTTTCCACTCTGTATGTTGATGCTGGAGGGAGAACGTGAACCCTTCCTATATCCCATTTGCTCTTCTAGAGAAAGGAACTTACGTCATCTCATAGTCGTTGTTCTTGTCCGCCCGGCAGCAGCAGCAATAGGCTAAAATACCAATCACTATAATGGCAGCCACGGCTCCGCCAATGATGCCGGCGTACAGAGCTATGTTCATGGATGCTGCGGAGGAAGAGAAGAATTTTGCAGTGAGAATGATCTCAAATGCCATCAGCACGATCGCTCAACTTCAAATCCCACCACCAGGTGTCAGCTCTCACTACCAGATCCAGGCTGAGTGCAAGCCGCGTTTATTTGACTACAGGAACTGGAGTTAATTCTGTACTGAGCAGCTGAGTCTGCAGGAGCAATTAGTTGCTAGTGATACGGAGGAGCCCCTGGATCTGCACAACTGCTGTACTTTGTTGATACAGTTTAGTTTCAGACTTTGGGAGCTCAGGCCTATCTCAGTCTACACATTTTTTTGTCACCTGTGAGCTAACTCTGAGTTAGTGTTTTGTGAGCGTGTAAACCAGGGCAGAGAATCTGTCTTAAAGGTAAAAGTGTGCTGTTTTCTTGAAACAAAGCAGAATTTTATACTTCTGCCTACTTTGCCCCATGAATCCTTTCCCACTTAGCTAGGGCACTTTGGTACTGCTGTTCCAGCAAGCAACCCCGTCTCTTACGTGGCACAACGCTGACTGTCATGTTGCAGAATTCTTTTCCCACAACGTTTGTTGAAGTGCAGATGTAAAAGCCAGAGGTGTCCGCTGAGATGTTCTTCAGAGTTATTTGTTCCCCTGTTGGAAAACACAAATGCAGTGCAAGAAAAGGCAAAGAATTAAAGCAGGGAAGGAAGTGGGGACAGCAGCCCTTCGTTTCTAGCGCAGGTAGGAGTGGTGAGAGGCTGTTAAAGCTGATGGATTGCTCCAGCTTGCTCAGGAGCTGCCCTGCTCATCCCTAGGTTTTAGTGTGATTTGTGGGACGACACACGGAAGGGTGCTGTTTTGATTACAGGGAACATGTGGCATTTGAACATTCCTTTTAGAAAGAAAATTGTAGGTGGGGGGGTGAAGAAGTATGTGTGCTCAGTGAAAGCTTTTTTTGCATCAGATTTTACTGAGAAATATAAGGTGGCCCAAAGTGGCATCTGACTTTGAGAACTGGCCATCTGATGAATTAACTTGTAAAACAACAAAAAAACTCTTCAATCCTCCAGCTCTTAGGATTGCAGATATGAATTCAGGTCTGTGGGGGAAATAGATTTCTAGTCCTGGAGAGGCCGTGCAGAGTGTCACAATAAATGAAGGAAAAGAAATGCAGTGATATGGCATTGCTGTGCCACTGATGTTTGCTGTCCAGCCCAGCAGAGCTCAGGACCATATACCAAAGCTGAGCTCTGCTCAGGCAGTCAGATCTTGTTTGTTACATCTCCAGCTGACATTTGTATGTGTAGTCTGTGCTTTTTGCATGTGATCTACTGATAGAGGACCAGATTCCTGCTCTAAAAGCAGGAGGCTCTGAATACTTTTCAGTGACTTTTCCTGTTTTATTTCCCCTGTGATCTCACTTCTTTCCAGCCCACTGATGGGACTGGGATTCTGTTTAGTCTCTGCTGGCGCCTAGCGACAGATAGTAAAAGAGCATGCTTTTTAAAAATTATTATTCAATACATACTGTCTGAGTTTACTTCACTTTTTTCCTTTCAGTGTTATGTTTATAGCTCTCAGAGTTGCAGTCTATTCCTGGACTGTGAGTCCTCCTATATTACATCAAAAGTACTTGACTGGTGAGTCAAACTGGGGAAAAATGCAGGTCAGATACTATAAATTTTGGAGTGGCTCCTGAGGGGATTCTGCACACTCTGCAGCACTGGGACTTGCTTAGCACAGGAAGAAATGGCTTGTAGTGACAGCAGGGTGTCCAGCCAGCTTGGGGCAGAAGGGGACAGTTGGCATGCTGTGTGGACATCAGTGCTCTGATGAGAACTGGTGCTCATGGTAGGGGGGTTGGAACTGGATGATCTTTAAGGTCCCTTCCAACCCAAACCAGTCTGTGATTCGATGAGGTGGGAATGAATCAGAAGAGGCTCCTGTCCCCTGGAAGAACAGGGTGATGGCAGAAGCAGGTGGCAGCTGCTGCTCTAAGACACACATCCCGGTATGTTCAGGGCTGTGCATGGTGCGTTGGCACCACTTAGTGGCCAGTGAAATGAATAAGGTTTGTGTCCCTGGTGACTTTTCATCTTCTGCATAATTTATGCAAGAATCAGCGAGCAAGTTTTGACTATTCTGTTGAGTCTGATCATACTTAATTTACCTTCTTAGCGATGCTACAATAACTTAAAGCAAAAAGGATAAGTTCAGGTACTCAGTCTTTCTGGAACTGAACATACCAGAAAGAAACAAAGTTGTTTAGAGGAATAAATCTGAATCCTCTGTCACTATTACACTTCAGAGACTATTAAACCCTCACTTCTGTGTGCGTAGTTCTACAAAAGGTCCCATTATGGAAATTCAGTTCTTTTTTTCTTTTCAGGTTCTGACTTAAAATGAAAGCAAATAAAATATTGGGGCCTGTGTGACAGTCCTAAAGAACTAGAAGCCTCATTTACGCTTTGAAAGCAAAAAAAAATTCTGATACCACTTTCCTCTAGGTGAGGAGTCATCTCTGGAAGGAAAGTAGTTTCCAGACCCAATTTTTGTTTGCCTTCACAACAGAAAGTGACGTGGTCATTGTTGAGTGAGCTGGGATGTATGGAAACACCAGTTAGAAACCTGGATGTTATTCCTCATGTTGTGTCCCCTTTACGCCCAGCAGTTGAGAATTATTTCTGTCTGCTTCCAGGGTGAGACAGCTTCCTCACCAGATGAGAGCTGAAGTGAAAATCTTACTGACCATTGTTACTTCAGGTAACAGTCCTTTTCCCCTTGCTAAGTTACTTGTGAGTGTGTCTTGTATCAAAGGGACAACTGCTCAAAATCCTGTTCAGAGAACTTCCTGGAAAAAGCCTTAAGTGCATTTTTGTGTTTGCATTTCAAAATATTTCCAGCCTTGATGTACAGAGAGCTTGAAGACTTGGTGTCTTTGACTTTCCCATACCTTCTGTTGTTTGTAGTGGCCGGGGCTCGTTTTGGACGTTGAAGCTTTGCCAGGTGTATCTGGGCTTTGGGGAGCCCTCACGAGAAGTGCAGGTCAGATTGATTGTCTGCCCGTATTCTGCTGTCCCCAAAATCTGGCATTCTGGCTTGGATGGTGCAACTGAAAGAAGAAAATAGGAAGGAATTTTAATAATCAGAAGTAGTTTTTTTGTTTCAACCCATCTCCTGCTCCTGTGATTTTTATTCTTGCTGAACAGAGGCTGGGCTTGCACCTGCCACCTTCTTTGCAAAGGAACTGGAGTGAATTGGTCTGTAATTGGTTTTTCCCTTCTTGGCACTGGTCAGCCAAGAAAGAGTTTTAAGATGCTTTTTAGGATGTGTTTAATAGTGTTGGGTAACCCTTCCTTTGATAACTGGAGTATGACAAGCCACAGGGGGAATGAGGAATGCCCTGTAATGAGGCAAGGGTTATTAGGAAAGTGAACTATACAACTTTAAAGACTATTTTCTGCAG
Source organism: Antrostomus carolinensis (assembly GCF_000700745.2). Lineage (NCBI taxonomy): Eukaryota > Metazoa > Chordata > Aves > Caprimulgiformes > Caprimulgidae > Antrostomus > Antrostomus carolinensis. The sequence goes on from NW_010292233.1 coordinate 38,602, forward strand.
TCAGGTGTCTAAGGGCGCTGGATGCTCTAAGCCTTCTACCCTACTTCCGTAGTAGTAGGAAAAGACCAAAGATGGAATTGTGGATGATGTCTTCCTGGAATGTTTTGTTTTGTTTTCCTGTTAGAAAATCTGTTGTATAAACCAATGTGGCTATTAGAGGAAGGTCAGTGTTTTATCTAATGGATCTGGTGTTGTCTCCATCATACTTACCAAGTACTAAAAGATCCAAGGTTGCAGTCTGCCTGGGGGGGTCATCCCGTAGCCGAACGTTGCACGCATACATCCCGTTGTCTTCCATGGTCGCTGCAATGATGGTGATACTGATGTCCCCTTGGTTTACATCACCACTGAACTGTATACGGTTTTCATAGCCCTTGCCATACTGTACAAGCCCATCGAAATACCTAGTGACAGCGTCATCCTGATGGAGAGGGAGGGAAAATGATCTTAGTTTCTTCTGGGTGAGTCTACAACCTAACTGAGTGGATTAGCCCACTGTTAAGAGACAAGCACTTGGAAAAGAGGGCTTTAAGCTGCCTCAGTTTGCCAAAAAGCCAAGAAAAACATGGAAATTCAAAAGGGTCTGGAATCCCCTCCTCCCACCTTCTCTGAAGTCAGAGACAACTGATTTCTTTTGCTGGGGTTTATTCACCTTTCCTCTCTGTGACAGGACACCAATCTAAGATCGGTATGTCGTTCAAGTTCCTCTATGATTACACAAACTCCCTGGCTTTCTTCCAGCAAGGATCTTCAGAGAAGAAACCCTTGGCATTTGCTCCAAGGAGATCCCCAAAGGCTGCTTCCTCTCACTAATTCCCAGGAAGCCAAGGAGAACTTTAGAGGTCTCTTTACCTTCAGATAGTCTATGTGAATGTAGGAGACCTCAAGAGCCAGTCCATGTACTGTCATCATCAACTTAAAACTTTTTTTATAGCATCAACAATACATATATATATGTGTATATATATAAAATACATGTATAATATCTATACTTAAAATATACCTATCTTCTTAAAAAGTATGAGTGTTTCACCTATGTGAGTAGATGTAAACCCGCAGTACATCTAGTGATGTATCCTCAGTACACAGATGCAAGACCAAGAGAGAGAAAAGAGAAGGATGGGGGCTTGTATCATGCAATAGATTTGGGTTAAATTGCATCTAGAATCCGAGTTCGTTTGCATAGTTCTGAGATTAAACAAAGCCTTGAAGGAATCTTTTTCTTCCAACACGTGTTCCCACCCACAGTCCTCCTTACATCTCTCCTCCCACCCCCTCTTGGATGCTCCATCATATGTTTCTTTATGCAACTTGATTTACCGCGCTATCGGTTTTCCTCCAGACAACAACATCTCCTGAGGTAACAGAAGCCGTGGTTTTAAAATGACAGGGGAGAGTGACGTTGTTCCCTCGTGCCACCTTGATTTCCTTCTCAGGTGTTTCCACAGTGAGGGCATGAGCAGTCACCAGAACTAGGAAGAGAATAAGTTCTGCAGTCAGCAAAATGAACGACATCTGGATTCCACTTTTTGTCTCTTTGGCTTTCTTAGGTGCCACAATAACCCCCCATCCCCTCTGTCACCTGTGATGTTCCCCACTGAGCAAAAGGTGATGTATGCTGTGGCTGATTGACTGTGGGAAGCTGCTGCACAGGATGGCTAGGAGCTAAACTCTGCTTTCCATTCCTTGCTTCCCTCTTTTTTACCTAGGCATACATTGCCATGGAGTTTATAAAGATGTATTTTTTTTCCTGAGCTCTCTTTCAGTGTGACTGACATCCTTTGACAGTTCTAAATGTACAGAAAGAGACAGATAAACAGATAATACAAGTGCATCAGCAGTCTTAAGGATTCAGGCTAAACTAACAAATTGATATTGTCAAATTTCATGGATCAGGAAAACTGTCAAATAGCTTGCCTCAATCCATGTCCATAGAGAAGTGACATTTTGTGCTGGGGAATCAAAACCTGTTCATGTAATGCCCTGAAAAGAGAAAAACTTAGAAAAGCAGAGAGAGCTTGAAAGAAACAAGAGAAGAATAGCTATTCGTTTGTAAAAATGAGCAGGGTAGTAGTCACCTTTCTCCAAGAACTATGGAGCTGAGAGTTGAATAAACCAGAAATCCCTCTGTGCCCTGGTGAAGCAGGCAGGGTGCAGGGTAGGTGTTTCTTGTGTGCTGTATTCCATTTGACTTGGTGCTTAATTCATCATACTCGAGCATTAGCTAGTGACAGGTCTTCGTTATTGTAGAATTGGGCTGGAGATTTACCTCTGCCCAGCTGTAGGTGACCTTCATGCCTGTGGGAACCTGTGTTTAAAAACACCTGCTTTCTCCTTACAGATTGTGTGGGTGGTGGGGTTTTTTTCTTTTTTATGGCACCAAACTATAATTTGAAAAAAAAATCTAAGTCTAAAACCACTTAAAGAGAGTGTAGGGAGGCAAGAAAGGGAGTGCTGCTCAGAGGCACTCCCATGGCAAAGAGGAACGGGGTCCAGCAAGGAGGAAAGTGGAGGAAGGCAGAGATGTACGACCTCCCTGAGAGGGGAACGCTGTGTGTGGTGGTGGAAGTTTGCTTTTGAAAGAACCAGGCTGAGTTAGTGTTCCCTGGAGAGGATTTGACTGAGAAGTTGCCATCTAGCAAGTTTTGGGTCCTCATTCTGCCGTATCTCTTGGGTCCAGATTAGATCCACAAGGAAATGTAACTTGTGAGGGAGACAACAAAGGACATCTAGATCCCACCTTGAGTTGCAAATGGATTATGAATACGTGCTTTTTGAGTCAGGAAAAGACCATAGCCACATGCATTAGGTCAATAAGAGTAAGCCATTGGCAAGATGACTAGATCCTTGATGATAACAGGAGTGAATGATGGTATCTGTCAGAAAACAACCACGTAGGGGCCCTTTTGGGGTTTTGTTGTCACTGTGCTATTAACCTGCAGGTAGCAATCCAGGTGACTTGCACGGGGTAATGTGGGACAGTTGGCTCAGGGAGCTGCTCTGCTTTGGAAGAGGGAAAAGCTTGTGTAACAGCTTCCTGGATCCAGTCTGTTCTCCATAGCAAATGGTCCTTCAAATCTCTTCTTAGAAGTAGCCTACGCTTACAGAACTGCTGCATCTTCCCTCTCCTGAGAGGAGTTTGATGGGAATTTTCACAGCAGCCAAACCTTTTCCTCCCCTGTACCCCTCTTTCCTTCCACTGGGCAGGGATGCCCTCCCTTCCACAGCTGTCTTCAGAAGCAGCTTCAGATATTTTCATCAGGAATACAGAGAGCCTTCTATGCCTGTTAGCATCCTGATAAGGAGAGGTGACCGAGTGACCAGAGCAGGATGCTTCTCACAGAAGTTCCCACCTTTCTGTGTTCCCCATCCCATAACTGAGTTGTTCTGTGGTCTGGCACAGTTAATTAGTTAAGCGTGTGTTTTAGGCTCTTCCTCTGTGATGTGGCAGTTGTGGTTTCTGTTCTCTTAGGGCTTAATTCATTTACAGCTCCTGACAGCTATGAGGAGGAAACCAGCAGGGCAAAGTATTTCTAGCATGGTTTTATTGCAGCCACTCCCGGGTCTTTCCCTGCTCTGGAGCACCCAGGGCAAGGGCCGTGTTTGCACAGCCCCAGAGCTCTTTCTGACTGCATTTTTCATCCTGCCCTCTATATGAGAGACATGTATGAAAGGTTCCTCGTTGCCTGTCGCGACTGGATAGAGACATTTTCCTGCATTTAGGTGAAAAGCACCACCATCTGTACTAGGACATGGAGAAAAATCCATTTCCTGATCCTGTTGTTACTCAGAAACAGGTTCTACCAGGCTGGGGTTCACTGACAGGTCTTGTCTCAGCCCTGAGATAGGAGAGACTGCCCAACCCAAAGGCTTCCCCTCACAAATGCTTTTCCTTCTTCCAATTGTATGACTCAGATCCAACAATAAATGAGATCTTTGTTTTTTTCCAAACATACCTTCAGTACAGAGTCAAGGAACAACTGAACCAAACACCATGTACAAGAGAGACAGCCCGTAATAAGCAAGATGGCTTATTCATCTGTTGCTGTCACCCTAATGCCCAACTTCTTCTAATGCTCTCCCATTTTCCACCTCTCTGGCTCCCACTGCTTTCTTGTTAGGGCTCCTTCTGGCTCTGGGAGAAGCTGCATGGTTTCATTCTGGGACACCATTCAGTCACACCAATTTCCTCCTTCCTCCTCCTTGTCACATTTCACTTCACAAAGTCACCAACAGCTGGCTAGTTACAGTCAGCATGTCTGAAAATTGGGGTTTCTTCTTCAGGGGTTGGGGTTTTTTTCTGACAGAAAACAGAATCTATTCAAAGTCTGGCTGAAGAGAGGAGAGGACTGATTCTGAAAGAGCTTCAGGAAAGGAGAGACAGCAAATAGCTTCTATAGTACTAGAGGGATGGTGTCACCTAGATTTAAGCCTTAGAATTACTTTTCTGCATTATTAATTAGTATGTCTATAACATTTTAAGAAATTGAGAAAGGTTTTCTCTCCCTCTGTTCAACTTAAACATTTATACTTGTACAAAGGAAGAAAAAAAATAATCTAAGTGACGTGTCTACTTCCACTATCTCTACTGAGTGTTAATCAAAACAGAATGAAGGGCTGGAAACATTTAGAGGAGTATTTTGTTTGATGAAAAAAAATGAGATTCTGATGAAGTAAAATTGTTTTTATTGATTTGTCTTGGTAGATTTGACTAGTGAGAAATGTAGGAAAAATGGAAATGAGTTACTTCACAAGGAAATGCTCCAGCTTTTAATTCCTCAATACTTTACCTCAGAATTTAGCTGAAATTTAATTCCAAACTGAGAGAGGGGGAAACCTCTTACATGTGAAATTTGCATTAAAAGTAAATATTTTATTTGATTCAGAATGACATTAGGGGCTTTTCCTTCAGCAAGGACACAGTACCAGTTATTCACAGCACTGCAGTGAACAGCAGAAGAGGTCAGTCTGTGCTGAGATCCTGATGCAGCTCGTTCAGGGCAGCTCTGGCATCCCAACACTGCGCTGCCACGTGCTGTGCAGTTTCTCTACTCTGCTGCAGTGCAGGAATCTACTCTACCTTCTCCAAAAATTGTTTTACAGGCCAGTATTTTAACACTGAATTATTACCATTTGAGTCCTGACCAAACAGGCAAGAAGAGCTTCACCCAACAGACATATTTCTGCTCTGAAAAGTTTCCCATCTATGATTTGGATAGCACGGAAGGTGAGAATAATGAAAAAGGTGAATGAATACCAATGTTGTTAAACAATTTACGTAATGATCATCAAATCATGAGCCAAGTTATATTTGTTGCATATGGAGCACATCCTCTTTTTAAAATTCTGTTAAACTCTGTGAATTTCCTTTTTGTGGGTCTTACTGTTGAAGTGAGGTTTTCAGGATTTCTGTTAAAAAACCCGAGCAATTTCCATGTACGTGGCTTTGTCTGAAGCCTGGAAGAAGGTGTAGGAGCATTGGTATGAGAAGATAAGACAGGGCAAAAAGCAATGGAACTGAGACTGCAGGCTCTGCAAGGCAGGATGAGGAAAGAAAGGGCAAGTCTGTGATGGAAGCTGAGGGTGAGCTGGCTGGTTTATACGCGTTAGTAGGTATCGTTGTGCATCCCCTTGAAGTGAATAATATATAGAGATCACAAGTTGTATCAGAGTACATACAAACAGTAGGATTTAAACTCGTGGAGACGGATGCTACCTGCAGATTTATGGATCAAAGAATAAAACTCTTAAGACTTTTCCACTTCCAGTTGAGGAAGTTCCTTCTTTAGAGACAAATATTGTATTTAACAGAGGCCATTAAGTCTGTTTTTAAAAAATGTTTTCCAGCCTCATGAAGAACAGCATTCTTTTCCTGTTTCTAATACAGTCCTGTGGCTTTAGGAGATGCCTGTGAGTCTGGACATTCAGCACAGAGATGGTAAACACACCTGCCTGCTCATAAACATGAAGGAACTTTGACTAAACAAAAAACGAAACACACAAAGTCTATTGGAATACTCGGACTTTGTAGTGCTGTTTCCTTCCTTCTACCCAACCCTTGAGGACATAACCAAATTAGTACTTACTTGCACTGAAAACGAACAGCCAAAGTCTTTTCATTGCCATCCTCCTCATCTCTCCTTTGTTTCACCTCAAGGTGCTCTTCCGTGTAATCTCGAGGTGGCTGGGTAAGTAATTGGCTTTAGCCGAAGGGCTGCTTCGCAGTGGCATCACAAGTTCACTTCCTCAGTCTCCTTTAAAGTGCTTCTTCTCCATTCTGCCACTCCCCTCCCAGGCAGAATGACAAGCCAGATCACCAGTAGGCTTTGACATCACTTGCTGCTCTCTGCCTAGGGGCAGAGAGGAGACTTGTGAACTCCTTCCCCAGTAGTGAACTTTCTTCTCCAATTAAACTGCCTGTCCCACTTTCTCCTAACAGGCAGGTACGTGAAGCAAGAGAAGAGGCAAACGGAAGGGTGCGGTGACTGGGAGTGCACAGTACAACAATTGAAGTCATGACTGTGATGACTTGCTACTAGGGGAGGACAAGCCTCATTTATCTTAAATATTTATTAAGGGAGCCTAAGGCCAGAGTTAAAAAGGTATCGGAGTGTTTCACAACGCAGGCAGCAGCCCATATCCAGGCTTTAAGGAACTGAGGTGCTTCATTCCACTTTCTTTAAATACCTGTAAGAATATGTAATTTATGAGAATTTGATGACTCGTGGGTTATCTAAATATAAGTGAGATGGATCTCAGCCAGGTTCTTATGCTCTTATGCTTACTGTTCAACTGTCCCAGTGTGTGGCTTGCACAGCTGCTGTCTGTACCAACTTCCTACCTTTCCACTGAAAAAGGCTGTTAGATCAGCGGATCAGTGGCTTGCTAGCTATGTGTTTGTTGAGGCATGCGCCGTGAAAGTCCAACCTCTGCTCACGTGTCCTGGATGGGCACTTGGAAAGCACAAATAACTGCTGCTGTCATTGACTGAAGAATAAAAGGAGGACTAATGGCAGCCCAGGCAAATATCTGATGTTACATTTAATTGCGTGCAGCTGGCTAGCGTATCTTTTAAACTCTTCACTGCCAAGAGGCAACAAGGGATGTCTCCATCTGGGATAGTCATCTACGCTCTATTTCTAGTCATTGGAGAGACAAAGTCACTTTCAGAGTGTGAGTGATCATTTTAGGCATCTTAGATGGAGACTTCATGTCTTCAGCTATAATTTGCATATGAAATGAATCATACGGACAATGCAGTGATAAAGCCAATGAACTCTGTTTTGATTATTGAAGGGAGCTACCTCAAAAGTGGGGGTGTCCACCAGAGATACCTGTGTTTACCTGCCCACGTACTTGCACGGTAAGCCTGCCAAAAGCCATGCTAAAAACTACCTTTTTGTCTCTATGGCAGTTGTTCCAAACACCTCCAAGACAATGGAACTTGGGCACGACTAGAAATCCAATCTCTCTGATAGAAAGGGTGATCTCTACTTCTGTGCTTGATACATGACCTCAGTCTCTTCAAGCAGACTGTGAGCACAAAGCAAATTAAAGCACATCAGAGAACAGAAACTGTATTATTTGGCAATCTTCCAAATGAGGACAGCCAGTAGAAAAATCCATCCTGCTGTTTGCATCTCATCTTTGATAGCCTGCAGGCATTAGGAGATGGCAAGGACCTTGCAAAGAGAGGAGAGCTTTTTTCCAAAACCAGCTTGCTAACCTCAAAATGCTAACTACAAATGACTTAAGATGTAAACAAAACTGGAGCAAGGTCAGTAGTCTCCTTTCTTCTCTTTGGAGCCCACAAGGATGAGGTTCCCCACAAGGATGAGGTTCTGAAGTTTTTACCTCCTTTAAGGACTTTAAGATCTTTCTAACTTTATCCCACAGCCTCCATGTAGGATCTTTCCTCTGGTTTCCACACTTCTGATTTTGCTCCCATTTAACATTTTAACTGAATCTGATGAACAGAGACAGTGACAGAAATGCCATCACTGTACACCATCTGCCCATACTTCCTCCATTAATTCTCAGTTCTTTACATAACAGGTTTGAGTATTCACCAAAAGAACTTGGTTACAGTCCCTGACAGACACTGTACCAACTTGGTAAGCTTGCTGTTATCTTCTTCACAGAAATAAGACCTTCACTACCATTTATACAACTTTTCTTCCCTCTCTTCTCCCCACTAATTTCAAAACCCATTTGACTGATTTCAGCTAAATTTGACAGACAGATAGTAATCTTAAAGATGGGAAGTTCCTTTCTGTCTCATAAAAATCAGCAATCCAAATAAGTAACTCCTGTTAATACAGAGAAAGAGGAACCTTCCATCAAGATCCCATCTCTCCCACCTGAGAGGACAGCACCTGGCCATGTTCAGTTCAGGTTCATCTATAAGTGGATGTATTAATCACCAGACACCCAACCACTTACAGCTTGTTAAATTTGCTATGTTTGCATGTACATACATCCATTAGCAAAGATTTCTAGTATCCTTGCCTCTGTTCTGCCTGGTCATCTTGACCCCATAAAGCAACAACTTGTAACAAGCAGAGAGGAAGAGCTGCCAGGCTGCCTGCTGTCTGTGTATTCTCCACAAGTCTGCAAGATACACAGTCCTGTCTGCATCTACTTGGGAATGGTTTTGGTGGGCAAGGCAGGGACTTCAGGTCTGGCCATCCTCCCCTGTTGCAGATGTATCCTAAAGATTCCCAAACAGGATTTTCAGAAGCAGGTAAGTGACTTGAAAGCATTAATTTTTATGGGGTGTCAATATTATGCGTGCTCCCACAACATTTAAGCCCTTTGAAAACTCTGTTCTCCAATAATAAGGGAGCACATAGGTCTTCAGATCACTTCCTGTTTCAATTAGCAGTAATTAACAAGAACACATGGGGCACTGCATTGCAGAAAGGGATAAAAATTGCATTGCCCAGAGGAGGCAGCTGTAGGAATGACACAATTCATCCTCTTCTGGTACACTAAACCATTAGGGTCTCTTCTAACCTGTAAGCAGTAATCTATTTCTCTCCTTGATACAGCACCAGAGATTCAGTGTACCACTTTCTCTTGTTCCTGCTTGCTCACCCCACAGATCTAGGCTATGAGCACATAAAGACTTAGGTACCTGTTTCACAGCTCTTCCCTGCTGTGATTGTCATTGGACTCGATGATCTTAAAGGCCTTTTCCAACCAAAACAATTCTATGATGTGGCATCTCTGCAAATGTGGCCTCATCCCCATCTAGGGATGCAGCACTCAAGTAAGAAGCAAGGAGGGTGTGCAGGCCCTGGCCAGCATGATGCAGCAGCAGAGGTGTCTGTGGTATGAGTAGGTCAGTTCTCTTTTTTCCACTTCCTTTCTTGTTTGCTTGTTTGTTTGCAAAAGGAATCAACAGTGGGATGTTATTGCATGACTCAGAACTGTAGCCCCAGTACAGGTAAATAGCACTTAGGCTGTCATCTGGTTCTGCCTCAGACCAGCCTGGCCCATGAGCTTTGCTGGGGAGTCAAGAGATGGGGACTGGAGGTTTCCTCTTTGAAAAGACATCAGAGAAGACATAGTGCACCTCAGTTCTAGCTCTTCCAAAACCAAAAATCAGCTAATCATACAATCATAGAACCACAGAATGGTTTGGGTTAGAAGGAACCTTTAAAGATCATCTAGTACAACCTCCTTGCCATGAGGAGGGACATCTTCCACTAGACCAGGTTGCTCAAAACCCCATCCAGCCTGACCTTGAACACTTAAATGTTGGGGCATCCACAGCTTCTCTGAGAAACCCGTTCCAGTGTCTCACCTTCCTCATTGTAAATAATTTTTTCCTTCTATCTAATCTAAATCTGCCCTCTTAGTTTAAAGTGATTGTCCCTTGGCCTGTCACTACAGACCCTGGTTTCCCCTGAGGGAAACTCCTCATTACTGATCTCCATTTGGACACTGAGCCGTTGACTGCAACTGGATGCAACCATCCAGCCAATTCCCTATCCATTGAATGACCAATCCATTGACTCCATCTCTCCAATTTAGAGGTAAGAATGTTTTGGAGGGGCTGTATCAAAGATCTTACAGAAGTCTAGGTAGTTGACAGGTACCTTGCTTCTGGTAAGCTTAGAGTGGCTCATCCCACACTGCGTTTCCCAAGGACATCAGAGGTCACACCACCATTTCAGGTTGCACCTGGTGGTGTCCCAGTTGCCTGGAGGGTCTCTGCAGGTGGAGGTCCAGCCTCACTGGCTCTGGGCTCCTCCTGCAACTGGGAAATGTCAGAGGATCCAGCCCACAGCGGGGAAGGAGTTAAGTGCTTGACCAGTTGCCATCTATGAGGCACCGAATTCTTTCCCTGTGCAATCCAGCAGCCAGCGTCAGGACAACGCTATATTTAGAAAGCTGATAAAGTTTTGGTGCTGACAGTTGTCCTGCCCCTTGACGAAGAGGCCGCAGAGAGAGCAAGAGGGGGGCAGCTGATTTCTTTCCCCCCAGTACCGTTCCCTGTCAGGTTTCCTGCTCTCTTCACCGGGACTCCTTCACCGTGCCTCCAGCAGGGACCCCTCGGCGCAGTCACCCAGGCACACAGGGCGGGTGAGTGTCCTTTCCTTGCTCCCCTGCCTCCCTGCTCGCGGTCCCATCAGCGGCAGCTGCTCCTCAACCCTGTTGGTGGCCCTTGGTGGTGGTCCCCCCACCTGTGGCCAGCGGCTGGGGCCCTTCGGAGCCGCTGTCGGCTGTCATGTCACGGCGAGGCAGGACTTGCTCTGTCCGGACGTGGGGAAAGGGGTGGCTGCTGTGTTTCCATGCTCCTAACCAAGCTGTGGCCCCTCGCTGTCCCGCGCTCAGGGCGGGCATGGCCGGCTCCCCACAAGGGATTACAAGGACAAAGGGCTGAGCCTTAAAGCACCTTCAGCCTTGAGCTTTAGGAGCGTTTCATTTTGGGGAGGCAAAGGTCTCATGTTTCTTACCCCTG
>NW_010292234.1:0-17798 GCF_000700745.2 Antrostomus carolinensis
ATCCTCTGGTACCAACATCAGGCTCAGACACCCAGCACACCCAGGGACCCGGGTGGCTGCATCCTTCTTCGAGGGCAGTGTCTGAGCAGACACACTCCTAGTCTTAACAGCAATAACAGCTTTGGTTTTTCTGAAAACCATTGCTAGCTTTAAAAAGCACACTCACCTACAAAAAGTGGGAGCTGGTTGTGCCTGGCTGCTTGAAATGCCTTGAAGTTGCTGTGCCACACCCCTGTTAGTCTGCTCCTGTGGGGTGCCTGAGCGAAGGGTCCTGGAGGCTCTTATATAGCCTTCCCTAGCACTTGCTAACAAGCCTGACCCACCCCTCACTCACCTTAATTGGTTCCGAGGAGGAGCCAAGCCTGGTCAAGCCTATGTTCAATTCCATGTGTATATGAAACACTGAATAAGAGCTATTTATTGTTCTTTTCTAATTTTGAGTTTTTTGAAACTTTGTTTGCTAAAATCTAAAATGACCTATCTTCACTTTGGCCACCATGAGTTTTATATGGTTCTAGTAGTTGCTCATACTTAATAGTGAAGAAAAAAAGTAATGCTGCAATTATTACTAATCTTCGCTTTCTTCTTTCACTCCTTTTTTCCCTTTCCTCATTCTCCAGTGTGATTGTGGCATTGAATACAGCTGAGACAGAGCTGGTTCCAACCCCTGGTACTTATTTTTGGCTCATTAATTTTTGGCAAAGATGGGACACTTAATAGGTCGGACATTCCTGGCTAGGGAGCGATTGATCAAAAGTCAGCACAGTCAATGTTGTTATTTTTTCCAAACTTGTAGTAATGTTATTCCCTAAGAGCCCACAAAAACAAAGCAATTAGGCTGGCTTGATGGGAATGATGGTGGCTAAACCAGCATCAGAAGTGAAGATAGCAGCTTTCCATGGGGCTACCTTTCCTCTACTTATTTCTTAAATCTGCTGCAGTCTAATTTATAAAATGACAAGGTAGTGCACGTTGTATTTAAAGTACATTATCTAGATTATGCCAGCAGTGCTCTTCTGGAATGTAACATTGTGAAATGACATTTCCACACACCTACAGGAATGAGCAGACACTGTATTTATTAGCCTAGTAAAAATACAATCTTGTATCCATAACACCCAGGCTCTCTCTCCATTTCTTCCTGTTTGTGTTATGTGTCTATGTCAGCCTTGTTCTGAGCCAGTGTTGCCAGGTGTACTCGCCAGAGTCTACTCTATTGGAGCTGTGAATACCAGCCAAAAATAGCTAGCACTGATCAGATGCTCCAGCAGAGTTAATAATTCAGAGTCAGTAAGAGTGCATGCAGAAGGTACACACAGCTATTGGCTGCTGGAGGTTTAGACTTGTCCACTGAAGATGGAGTTATAACTGGTATCAGGATGTGGAACACTGGTAGCTGTCTGGACAGGCTGGTTAGTAAGGAACTGGGTGGTAACTTCAAATATTTAGGTTCGAATCCTGCCTTAAGCTATTGAGCTACTGAGTACTTTTACTTAGCCAGTAGCTTTCTTGTGACTTGATTTCCCCATCTCTGAAGTAGAAAGATGCTGCTCCTGAAAATGGAAGATTAGATATTCCAAACAAACACCAATGTTGCAGTTATTGACAGGGGAAATATCCCAGCTGGATTGATTTGGAATTTCATAATGATGGGAATACATTCCTGAATAAGGTGGTTCTGCTGGTATTCAGTGGATGACATCCACATTTGCACAAATTAGTAGGTTTATGGGGGACTGTTGGAGTGGTGATTTAAATGTGCTCCATATACAGATGCATTTCACTAATTGCCCCTTGAATCTGTGAAAGAATCTCTGCAGGTGTTGATCAGGTCCAGAGTATCTGAGATCTACCAAAACTCTGGCAGAACTTTCTGTCTTAATTTAGACATCTACAACAACTCAGAAAATGGAGAATATTCATTTTGGTTTTATCTCAGTAGCTTTACTGTCTCCCTAATTCTGATAGCAATTTTGCTAATATTTGGAGAAAATTAGGATTTGAATGAACCCTGAGAAACTACACTTCCGTGGTTAATGAAAGCAGTAAATGAGTCTGGTTTGAGACCCAGTAAAGCAGCTCTGGATTGCCTGCTGCAGCTAGTAGGCTTCCAGAAAGGGACTGAAAAGGGAAAACTCATCTTTGTATTAGGATAACAGTCAGATGACAAAGGCATGGGAGTCTGAAATTAATTTCTGTCAGACTCTTCCTATACAATGAGAAATGCAGTAGGAGATGATTGCTTTTCTTTGGATGTCAATGGCTCATTCTTGTCTTGGCCTTAGTAAAGCTGAATTGTTGGTGCTTCACAGAACCAGGGAACTGTAAGGTTTTGAGTTTGAAAGGAGTGAAAGACTGTTTGTGTGTTATTTGAACTTTAGAATGAAAAAATGTTATCTAGCTGTAGCGCTGAGTCATCTTAGCCTAGAAAGTGTTAAGAGCTGCTTAGGTCAGCTGAAAAATTGGGAAGAAAAATACTGACTGAAGTATTTTCTCGTGTCAGCAGAGGGTCCCTGCTGCAATATGAGCTGAAACTTAGAACTGGAGATCTGAAGGGGAACAATATAAACAGCAGCTGTTTTAAAAATAGTATAATTCCTTTGCTTCTGAGGATTTTCTAAAGTCATAGGAAATCCTTCCATAACTGTCCCTTCTAATCTTTCAACATGTTCTTTCTTCACTATAATATAAACCCTTCAAATGTTGAGATTCTGATAGTGTGCATTCTGCAAGGAGGGTGTGGCACAGAAATCCCAACTAACTGGTTGCAATTAAAAGAAAACTGTTATAAAATCTGTGTTATCTCAAGTATTACAGTCAGATTCCAATTTAGAAAAGTGAATCAAGGCACTTAAACTTTTCTTCTGCCACTGTGTTTAACATTTCTTTCTTTTTTCACTTAAAGTGTCAGGAAGTGGTGCTGAGTTGGCAGCAGTATATACCATCCCAGAGGAGGCTGTAAGTAAGTGTTAAAAATGTTTAGTCCTGTCCATAAAAACTTCTTTTACTGAACTCTAAAAGAGTAGTGACAGAACTGCCTCTTCCAGCAGCTTTTGTGGTTATTAATAGATGTTAGTGCATTGATTATTTTGAATGGAGATTTAAATTCTTATCTAAACTCTCCATCCAAATCAAATACTTTCTGAACCTTAGCTATCTGATAAAATTTCTATGAACTCCTTTACAAAGACTAAAATTCACCACTGTATAAATTAGTAGGCTTGTGGGAATTATTATTGATTCATAGAACTGAATCTTCTGGACACTTCTCTTTTTGAAGAAAAGCTTGCCCTGAAGATTCATGCTACAATTCATCTGTTCACTTGTTTCACCATAGAAGTTATTGTAATTAAGGTCTCTCATATACTAGAATAAATTTACAAAGCTGTATTAAAAAGATGGCCCTTCATCAGAATATTAAAATTATTTTCTGTTATTTCCTTTAAATATAAGATGAATTATTTACAGTTACACTGCTTCTGATCCTCATGCAACGTAATTGGCAGCATATCAGTAATGTAGTTTAGCTTATTGAAGTGGAACATATCTGTCAGGATTATTTCAGCCTTTGTTGTTCTCCCAGTAAGGAGAAAGTAATATTTTTTCATTCTATTAGGACATAGTATCATTTTAAAGAAACATCAACTTTTTGAATACCATAATACATAATATTTCATGTTACTGATTGTTTAAAAGTCCTTTTCCAGTGTTGTTGTGTGCTCTCACAAAATTATTAGCAGTATTTTATAGTTTTTCTGAGGGTTCAAAATGCCACCGGAGGACAAATGACATGCTCTAGTGTACCATTACAGTCTAATGTGTTACTTTGTGGTCTCAGGTTGCTTTTCCTTGAGCAGTCGTATACTATCAGTTGTCAGTCTCTCATCTATTGTTTCTTTCTTCCAGAAGCTCAGTAAGTGGGAGATGACAGAGTGGACGCACTGGCTGTGTTAGGGGAGCAACAGAACTCCAATAGTGACATAAATTATTGGAACAGTGTTCATCTAGGGAATTGCAGACAGACAAAGCAACTCTGAGGAAATGCATCCCTGTCAAAGATGGATTGTTTCAGCTGAGGCTTGAATAACAGCAGAAGTGAAAAACAGAGTAATCTAGTGAGGGGGAACGTAAACCCGAGCCACTGTATGTAAGTATTTTCAAATAATTTCTCACATAGTTCACTTATCTGATGAGCAGATTACTATATGCATTTCTGGACACATTTTTTTATCTTTGAAGAATGAAAATTGTATTACCTTTAATGTGATGCATAGACAGATTATTTCTTTCCTGCTCTCTAAATATGTGGAATATTTTATATGAAGAATGGAATTTCAAATATTTATAGAGGAAAAAGCACTTTTATTTTGCCTTCCAAGTATATGCTGATATTTTAATCCAAGTATATACTGATACTTTGATTCTATAGTCAATACCTTTTAATGGGATATACCTATAAACAAGTAATTATCGTATTTAAGACTGGATGTTTATAACTTCTATTTATGGAACTGTTTACCTGTCTACTGTTTTCTTCAAGAGTCAGTTTATGGGAAAGTGTTAATACCAATAACTTACCTGCATTTAATTTACACATGATCAAACCCAGTACTAAAAAATGGCAACCTGGAATGAGTATGCATAGATTTTTATGAGTCTGGGACAAACTGGTTTTTATGAAAAGTTCTTGTTTTGTTTGACTCCCAGCAAAAAGGTGCATATATGTTTGTTTCTGTTAACTAAAGAGTAAGTAAATTTTGCCATTACCAAAAACTTTATGGGACCAGTTTTGAATGGGACAAGTCAACAACAGCCAAAGGAAAATTAGAGGAACTCTGTATTGTACTACCAAACTCAGATTGCCATGACAAATAGAATAAAAAAGAGGATCATTTGGATTTTCTGAAACTCTGTATTAACCTGCAGTTATTTCTCTGTATATCTTCCAGTCAATACTCCGTGATGAATTCAAAGCTGATGTGCCTGCTATAACAACAGCACTTCTAGTGTTTAGAACATTTATGGGGAATGTGGAACCTAATGCTAGATTTTTTGCATGCTTCATAAACTGATTATGATGCCTTTTTGAGAAGAAAAACAGTATAATTTAGCATGAGTGAATCTTCTCTGGAAGAATTTTATTTGACTGTATCTTGTCAGAGGCTCTGGATAAATAGTGGTTCATGTAACTAAATAGTCTAATGGAGACTGCTCCTTCTGATGGAAGAATCTTGGCTTGTGCATGCATGTTACAATTTAATTGACTCTTCAAAGTAGCATGGCGTTCTTGTCTGTACTCTTTCCATAGACTTGATGAAGTGGTACTAGTTTCCTTTTTAAAATATAATATAAGCTCATGATAAAGAAAGTCACTAGTGGATACAGTATTTATTCCCGTTTCAACCTACAAATACACTTTGACATGTGTCTATGATTCTGTGTTTTTAGGATGATACAAAGAAAAGTGTTGCTCCAAGGGCTTTGCCTTAAAGATATATACAAATCAAAGGAAATTTGCTAGTGGTTAACACCAGAGAACAGTCTTCTTCCTCCCTTAAACTGATGCGTTCCCTAAGCATGAAGAGAAACTTGGTGTGTGTCAAATGAGTTGCCACATACTGGGCCTAGTGTTCAGTTGGCATTTTTTAGTGCAAATTATTACTTCAGAGCACTTTTTACACTAGCAGAAAATATATTCCTTAGAGCTGACATTTCTATGCAGGGTAATTAATAATAATGATGCATGCATCGTTCTACTATGTTCCCCTCCTCCTTATACAGAATTTCTACTTTGCAGCCCAAATTTACTGATCAAAGGGCCAAGCTTATGATGATTTGTTACACTAACACTTGTTACCCTAACACAGTTAGACATCTTTAAATTATTATTGTTAGAAAATAAATTGGGAATTGTAAATACATACAAGCTGAGTTGGTGTTTAATAGATGCAAGAAAGCTTTGTATTGTACACAGCTTTGTACACAGCTTTCAGTCCTTTTATTATATCTCTTACAACCAGACTTCAGCAGTTGGATATATTTGTGAGCCCAGCAGTGTAACCTCTGTGTGTGACTTTGAAAAAAGCACAGTGGAAAATCACCAGTAAGTCAGATGAAAACATTCTGCAGCCTACGGCTCTTTCTGTGCTACAAGGCCTTTTAGTTGCCTGAAGAACAATTGGGGAGTGTGGGAATTGCTTTAGAGAAATCATAAATTGTTTTGGGATTTACTCAACAGATTCTAATTTTGGATGAAATATGTGATTGTGGAAGCACATAATGAGCATTCTCTCCTACATTCACAAAAAATCTTTCAAATATTTTCAAATAATTCTCTGTTAAGAATACTCAGACTCTGTTGCATTACATCAGCCCAGTCACATGCTTCAGTCAGGTTCTATAATAGATGTGCTAATGATGGAGAGTTTTTTCCTTGTAAACAAGTAAATAAAAAAAAATTTCCTACCTGTCCTACAAGTGACACTGTTCTGGTGACAACTGCTGTACTGGGTTGTCACCAGATACTGGGTTTCTTTCAAGTATGATGCTTTGCACCCTTCCTTATAACACAGAGAGAGAATGAAGAGTACAGTTCATTAGAACCTACTCATAAGCAGGTAGAACTTGTTTCTCATGTAGGCACTGTTGAAGAATTAGCCGAGGAGGCCTGATGGTAGCAGTAGGCAGGGATATTTGTCCACTGTCCCACCCAAATTTCCAGTGTGCTAACTGGCTTTAGGCCTCGTCTGTGTTAAAGCCCCTGTCCATAATAAGGGGCTTGGTGACAGAATGGGAAGAATCTATATCAAAACATAGGAAAGATAAGAACATAATCTAAAAATTCCTGAGTCATGGTAAACATGAGAGGTTTGTTTTGTTTTGTTTAGCTTAAGTAAACAGTTTAAAAGTTTATTGCATCTAACAGAAGTGCATTTTAAGCACTTTTAAAATAATGAACAAAACTAGAGACCAGTTGACAGTGCTCCTTAGTGTCCTTCAGTAGCCATAAAGAGGTGAAAAAAAAGCATAAATTAAGTGGAGAGATCCAGAGCACTGGTTCATGTCCTTTGTATGTAAAAAATTATGCCCTATAAAAAATTAAATTTTCTGAAAGCATGAGTGAATTTTCTCCTCATTCTATCCTTATCCTTGTATTTTTCAGTGACTATAAAATAAAATATGATTATAAATATAGAGTGTATGTTTTTCCTATTCTATATGCATATCAAGATAGCTGCATATTACTTGATGACAGCCTTTTGGTCCAATGAATGTGTCAGTAAAGGAAACCAAGCATTTCTCTTAATAAAATGACTTTTAAGCATCCTTGAGGACACATTAAAGCGATCTCTTTAGAAGTCATATTTAATAAGCTAATTAGCATGATCAGAGTGTGCATTCCTTCCTTATGATTAACTTCATGGCACTAAAAGGAAAACTCTAGGTAAAAGTCTTACAGTGACACTAAATACATAGATTCTTATATTCTGTATTGGAATGCATGACACACTGGCTACAGTTTAAGTAACTGTTTAAAGTATTTTGAAAGCAGCAAGGACATAATTCAACTTAAGCTCTCACTTTTCCCTAAAAGAAATACAGAGGATATTAAACAACTTGGGCAAACAGTCTGGAAAGTTACATTGCGGTTCCTCTTGTTACACTTGGTACTTTTTATGTACTGGTGATTTCTGCTCTTGAGTTTTACTCAGTAAAACTGTGACTTCAGCTTTTTTATGAGAACATAAAAATTGACAACATCTAATCTTCAGTATTGTGGTGATCTGTTTACTGTGGAGCAAAGATAAAGCGTATATAAGTGATAACAATCACTTTCATCACACTCTAAAGTTCGATAGCTAAGAGATTAAGAATATTATAATATTAGACACAGGAAAAAATGTTACTGATGGCTTTGCTTAATTTTTAAAAACTGAAATATGAGTGATGTAGCCTATTTCTGATGCACTTGCATTGAAGTTAATTGGCACAGTGATATTTATATAGTATCCACATGAGCATTGTTCCATAGCATTGTGCTCGGGGTGTGATGTCAGTACTGATGCTCAGGCATGCTGTTTCCTATATGTCTAATCTCGGTTTAGGTGACTGAACTATACTCAAATTATTAGAAGACAATAGCCTTTGGTGCTATAATTTTGATTGTAGTAAGGTGGAAAACCAAATGTTATATTCCTTAGAGTTTGGGGCTGAAATGGATGAATGGCATCATGTTAATGCTGTGTACAGAGGTTAGGTGATGAGTTCTTCAGCAGAATTGCACAGCTTTAGTATTCCGTTTTCTTGTGTGTCTGATGTGGTATACTGACTGTCTGCTTTTCTTCGTTTACTTGAACAGAAGTAGTGTTTCAGCTATGATGAGATACATCAATGTAGCTCCCTCTAATACTCTCTCATTTCTATTTCATTGCTGGTTTGTGTCTGTCTGTCAGTCTGTCTCCACTTGGAGATCTTTGCATGTCTCCCCTTGTCTGGTGGCCATTGAACTACTTGAGAAATTACTCCTAGTTGAAGACATATTGATATATTTCTTTAGATTAAACTCTTTACTGATTTTGAGCCACTGGGTTAATATGAAAATAGTGGGATTTGGTAATTGAAATAGCTTTAAAAGTATAATTCCTAGGAAATAATTATTATTTAGAAAATAACAATGAAAGAGATTGCTAATGAGGTTGCTCTTAAACATTTGCCTGAAAGTTTAGTTATGTAGGCTGAAGCCATTTATTAAAGTTATTTATATAAAAAGTTTATATATAAAGTTTATATATAAAGTTATTTATATAGCTAGAAAGAACATTTGGAGAGGTTTAAGGGCAGTCTTGTCCACCTGAACCTTAAGAACATGTGTGCCAAAAAGGATGGAACAGACATTGTTGAGAACAATTGATTAAGAAAAATGTCAACAAATAAACTAGGGATTGTTTATGTGAGATTACTTGCTTGGTCTTGAGACAACAGCAGAGAGGACAGGTAAAGCAGAACCCCATCTCAAAGGACTGGGGTTCCAGACTTAGTAACTGGGAATAATATCTGAAATAAAATAAAAATAACTTCAATTTTATGCATTTTTTTCCACCTAATGAACAATAATGCTACTAAAAGACATCCAAAGGCTCCTCTGTTTCCTTAAACCCATATCAGAGCTCCTCCTTTATCAGAACTGAGTCCTGATTGCACAGTCCTAGTCAGAGCAGTGAGGAGTCCTTGTTTTAAGGAGTAGCCATGTCTGTAGAAGACAATACATGGGCTAATTCTGAAGCTGTCATTGCTTTTGTATTTGGACTGGCAGACAGGGGAAGTACAATTTTTTAGTCTGCACCGTGGCAAAACCTGATTATAGCCTTTGCATACTAAGTTCAGTCAATCTTCCAAGGGAGTGTGGGGAACAAATCACTTGTGAGAGGTACTGGCTGGAGGTAGAGCTATATCCCTTTTTCCAAATAAATACACAGGTAACAGAAAAATGTAAGGTGTAGCCTGCACTTCTTGCTGTGCATTGTTGGTCTTGAGAGTGTTTTCTGGTACCTTGTCACCAGTGGGTGAACCTCCTGAGTGCCTACATTCCAAATAGCAGAGTCTGCATTACCTTGCTGTAAAATGCTGTTGAAGGCATACACTGATTTACTGATGTGTGGCTTGAAGGCAAGGTACTGGTTTCACAGCTTTGATTGTGCCCTTACTTCCTTCTTAAAAGATACTGTATCTTGAAAACTGATGGAGTTCATATCACCCTCCTTCTGCACATAAGATGTAGTATAGGTCTTAGGATTCCATCCATGAAAAGTAAGAAACACTGATCTAAGGCCATAATGCCAAAGTTATGTGGAACAAACTGAACTGAAACAAGTTCTGAATATTTTTTAGTTTTGAAACAAAAATAGGAATGTGCTGTACAATGTAATCATATATAATAAAAAGATTAGCTTTATAAAATTAGAAGATGATAGTGGTCAAGCAATAGACTAATGATACTTAATTTGCAAAATATTTCTAATTATTAACTACTTAAAAAGGACTAAATTGCATTGCTTTCAGTAACAAATTATTATTGATATATTTGGCATTATGACACTGTAATAATAAAAATAATATTATAATGAAAATCTAGATTTCTATCCAGACTCCTGGTTACCATGCATTTTCTGATTGTGGTCATGAACACCTCTTTAAAGGACACATGATGAAAGACCATCATTTAGGTGTTAAAGCTGACAAAAAACCCCAACCACCACATCAGTGTATGAAGGATATTTTTGCTATTAAATTAAATCTGGAACTAGAAGAATTATCTCAATTGTGTTCAGAACTTCAGTTGTTATGTTTCTTATTTAAAACAATAAGCTCTTTGTGAATTTTATCAGAGAATGCTACTTTATGCTACACTGTAATTATAGATTACTGTCTCTGAAGTTTGTCCTACAGACCAGAGAAGGGGAGAATGCAGTCACATGTTCCATCTTTACTGCTGCATTCCTCAGAGGCGTCCATATGTTCACCTTTATCTGACTCTAGATTTTGTGTCTTTGTGGCTGCTGGCAAGAGCAACTGAATTCTTCCATGCCTTTTGCTTTAATAAGGAATGCGAAGTCACATACATAATAACACTAGAACACAACAATATGAAGCACAAATAATCTCTGATGAGATGCATGTCCTGAGTAGGGATTAGGAATGTTTTGCACCCAGTTCTTTATTTGGACTGTTACACTTAGAAATTCCAAAAGAGGGCAATCTTACCCTCTTCCTGAAAGTCTATAAATATATTTCAACAGAAAATACAGGACACTACTTTCTAAGTTCTCAGTAGCCTTAGAAATCTGAAGGTTAATGCAATGATAGAAACAACTTTTGGGGGTTTGTTTTTGGTTTTGAAAATTAAATTTTCAAAGGGTTGCTGGATTTTTACACTTTATTAACTTTAATAGAATGAATACATGTGTTCGATCTCAAAGTGTGATGGTTAAAATTACTCGATGCCCTTACTTACAGACAACGATCATGTTTTTGAGAGAGAGAAACATAAAAAAATAATAAATTATACACTTAATTTGCTCTTGGACATAAATCAAACACATTTATGGTAGAGATTTACACAAAAATAGAATCTCAAACTCATCCTCTTTTTCCAGCTGATTGCTACTTATGAATTTAAGAAAAAAACTGTGGATAAAAACTCCTCTCTTGGAGGAATGCAATGATAGCCAAATTAGTGCAAGTTGTTTTCATAATTTTTTATCTTTCTGTAGCATAAGTAGGAGAAATTAACTTTTAGTCTTTTGGAAAAAAAAACCAAACAAACCCTAAACTTCAAGAAATGTGCTTGCTATTCATTTGTAGTAAATTTTGAATTAAATATAGTATTTTCTGTAAGAAGTATTCATTTCTTTCTTTATGCTTTCCAAGTAACGTGTTATTGACTCATTTTTTGTAATTTAATGGCAACAATAATTTAGCTGTTAGAAAATATTTCATGTATATGATATATATACATCTTCTAGAAAGCCAATATGAAGCCAATATCCTTTGGTTGAATCAAATGGATGATCAAAAGGAAGGCTGCAAGGAAATTATGATAGGCATTTTTGCTCTTGACTGTGCATCACACGATGCTGGAGTCACACCCTGTCAGTTTTCTCCAGGTACCATCTTTCTGAGTTTCCTGTCTGACTCTAAGACTGAATGTCAGCTACATGTTCACAATTCTGGTGTCTGGCCAACACTTCCTACCTCACTTGATGTAGACCCAGCATGCTGAAGTGCAAGATCTAGTAGTTGGATGTGCTGTTTGTTACAAGGCGGATGAGAGCTCTGCTGAGTGGAAGGAAATGGAGATATACAGCTGAGAGGTGCATTCTGATCATGGCTTTATCTTAAATTTAGTTAGAAAGCACTTCTCATGTTTTAAAGATTTTAAAAGTTTTGAGAGACTTCTGAATGCTGATATCTGTGACCTGAAACATCGTTGTTCATTAATTTCTCTTTTTTACTTGCTGTTCATCCCAGTAACACTGAGGCTGCATGTCTTCCCATGACAAAGCCAAATCCTATAATTAGTGATTACTACATGGAGTCTGATTAAAGCTGATAGATGACTTGTAGTTAAAAGAGTTGCAAGCTTGTGAGATTTGGAAGGTTGCGCTCCGGTCCATACAGTATGAATAAAGAGGCACAGATTGTCAACCTGTGTATGCTGAAGTGGCTCTGACCCCTGATTCACAGCCAAGAATATGGCTGGTTCAGTCATAGTTCCATAAAGAGTTATGGTTAAATAAGTTTTCATAAGATGTAAATGAAGCTAAAATAAATTATAATACCACTTTATTTTTATTGTGATAAGAAGTATACATAATAAATTAATATATTTTTTTTTTTACCTTGTTTCACATTCATATGATGTAGACTATTTTAAACCCAGCTACGTTTTTTTTCCCCTCTGGAGAAGATGACCATACCAATTGCCTCACTATCTGTTTACATTCTAGAAAGAGTCATTTGGGATTTTGTCTTTCTGAAATAAATGTTTGCTTATGGATTTTTTTTATTGTCACATCCATGACATTTTTAAAGTAAATAGGAGTACAAGGTTTATATTATTTTAAATGTATATTGTATTTGTCTTCCCAACACTGTGGTTTTTAGTACTGTGAATAACGTAGTATGGAGCCAGCCTATTAAACAGCCTGTTTTTGTAAGGAAACTGTTAGTCCACCTACAATATTCTATTGCTTACTGTGTTCTTCCAATATGCTTAGCATTCCACAACCTAAATGATCATTTGTTGAACAAATTCATGCTTTTATTAGTCAAAATACAGTGAAAACAGAGCCCGCCTGTTTCAAGATATTTGCTAATGCACGGTTAATTATCACATATAGCTTACTATAATTCATTTTACAGGGAGACCTCCTGCAGGTAACATACTAGCAGTTTATGAAGCAAAATAACCTCACTATAGATTAGAACTGTTTCACCACTGGTCAGACAGTTGCTGCTTCTAGGCCTTCTCACTTCACATTGCTAATTTGAACAAGGCTTTATTTTTATATTTGTCAGCAGCAAGACTGTAGCATGGTTGTTAAACCTCTCCCAGGCCTAATTAGAGTAGCAATGCTAGCATTCATAATGAATCTCGTGTCCTGGGTTGGAGGAGGTAGCCGTGGTGCTACGGTAGCTTCCTGGCAGACAGTTGCTGGCAGGTTTAAGGTAGCTTGTGGCTTGCAATATTAAGTGACTGTTGAAATTCATTGACTCCACTGCGGCTTATGTGTCTAGATGACAACAAGTTTACACGGTTCTTTTATAGTTACAGCAAATGGATCCATTTAAATATTTATTAGGTGATTACGGTGATGTGAAATGGAAAAAAATGGCAAAGTACAGTATTGCATGTATAACTGTTTTAACTGTTTGTACAAAATAGGCCTGTGGTATCATTTGAAATTACAGCATCTTTTTTCCTCATAAATATTTATAGTATATCAGTAGCTAGGAATGCTAATTTATTTGCATTTTGTTTCTTATTTAATTTGACAGCCATTTGGGTAGCCATTAAAGGCACTCATTCTGATTTCAATCAGCAGTTGAGTGGCATTTTGTTTGGAGTGGGTGAAGTTCAATTTTAGGAGTTCTTTTTGCCTTTATGAGAGACAGAAAGGAGTATTACCTGTGTGTGCTTGATGACGGGAGCACCCACAGGACTGCTTATCTGGAACTTTTACTTTTGAGGAATTTGTCATAATCATTGCATTAAATGTTGTCAACTTGTTTTTGTCAATTTTGTTCTTCAACTGGCTTAATCAAAGTGAAAAGATCACAAGCGCCAGGTATAAATTTCTGCAAATATTAACCAAGAGTTGTTGTAAAATGTTAGTATGACTTTGATGATAAAACAAGCTATCTCAGGTACATAGATAAAAGGACTAAACGCATACAGGAGAAAAAGAAATCAAATTCATTCACAGCTTTGTAGCTACTATTTACTTTTTCAGAGCACCAGAAAAGATGGAAGTGAGTCAATCTCATTCAAGGGCTTGAGAGAACATGGTAAGGATATCCAGAGGCATCAGAGCAAATATGTACATCAGAAATGCTCTCAGTGATAACACAGAAAACAGCTATAGTGAAGAGAAATCAAGCATAATACAGTAAATTTACTCTGTATATATGTGTGTCTATAGCTATATATAAACTTAAACATAGTATGAGATACTTGCTTTTTGTAAAGAGAATAAATACACTACAGCAGCTATCACTGAACTTTACTGTTGTTTAGAAATTTAAATTTGTGGCAAGTGGGTGGCATAAGTTTCTAAAGCTATATTTTGTAAAGAATGGAAATTAACAGCAGAGATAACAGATCTGAAGTCAGCTCTTGTCAGGGGAACTGTGAGATGCACGTCATTGTCAAGTAGAGGCAGTGAACACTAGCTGAAGTAATTTAACTGTGTTTTGAGATGTTGACCAACATGTATCTACAGATCTGATTTGTCTTTTGCTAATTCTGTGCAAGTATTTTATTTGATAGATTCCCACCAATTTCAGCAGGTTTGAAATACATTCTATTTTCTTTTACTGAAAAATTAATTGGAAATTAATTTAATTTAATTAGTCCTGCCTTCTTTCAGTCTCCACTTGTTTACATTCCTTTGTTGTTCTTTACTGCTTTTCCTTCTTCAGTTCTCCTATGGCCACCCTTGCTCTTTAAAAAATTGCAAACAGTTATTCTGTTTCTTTTGCAAGGGATTGACATGAATATTTTTAAAATTTATAGTTGGAAGGAACAGAATTAAAACTTAGAATAGGAAACAAGAAGCATAATTTAAATTTAGAAGACTTCCATGATTGATATGACTATCCTGAGATTTCTAGAGACCAGCAGTGGAGAGGGAAATCTTCGTTATTGGAGCCAATTTTGTCAGTGGTACTTGAGGAAAGTAGTTGCACAGCCCAGGAATATTGACACCAACTTGAAAGGGAGATGGAGAAGTTTCATACTTTTGAAAATGAGGTGACTTACTCTTCCAAACAGGATAAGAAGTTTTCAGAACTAAAATGGAAACATGAAGCTGAATTAACTCTGACTCACCAAGCTACTGGAATGTCCACAGACTTCCTTAAGACTTGTAATATGTCTAGGACTGGGATTTAGTCTACTGTATAGAGCACAAGATTGGCTGATATTTTGTTACTCCACTAATACTTATTTCATTACTAGTAACAAAAAGCAAGACAGCAATCCTATAGGGATATGTTTAATGCTGGCTTTAGCTCAAGTTCGGTGCCCTTGCTCAAAATTGAGAGCTAGTGCCTGAAGGATACTACGACAGTACAAGTAGTAAGGATTACAAGTTTGTGCTCAGTAGAGAATGGATTGTTTAGTTTCTTTTCTGCTGCGAGAACTTAAAAGCTTAGATGATGAATTACTGCATTAATAAACTATCTATATGATTATATAGATATTTACCCTCAGGCTTAAGAAGTCTCTGCTTGATCTCTGCACTAGGTTTGAGCAAAGTCCTATTAATGCCCAAGATGGCAAATTAAACTCGCAACTCAGAGTGAACGTACATCAGCATGAAGCCAGGACCCTGAAAATGTCTGTGTTCTTGTGCATACACAGTAACCCTCCGTCTTCAGGGTTGTCGATCTCATTCTTTTCACAAGCACTAAATTCATTTAAAAGAAGACGAAGGGGGGAAAAAAGAACATTCTTTAGCTTTTTTAGTCTGAAACTTCTGTCCTACTCTTTGCTCAGATTTTCCAGTGAGATCACTTCCTGAATGGGGCATAATATGAATAAGTGTTCTAAGAGGCAGGTTAAAAAACTAAGCATGCAGAAACTGTCCAGTTTTGAGGTATCCCATCAGTGACAAAGCTGAATTTGGTTCAGGTTTTCCAATAGGCTCATAAATTTCACATATGCAGCTTGAAGAAGATGAGCTTTTATTATATCTTGCATGATAAGTTTTATTAAACGTTAAATTCTAACACTACTATTTCAGTTTTAAAGCACCTTAATGTACGTATCCGCCTTGTGATTTCAGTAGAAAAATTTGGTCTGAATAGAAAAATGTCAGAATTTCATTCTAAAAGTTCCTGCCAAATCACTTGCTTTTTCCTCCTTATAAAGTGCAAAGACAGACTGCAAAATATCTAAAGTAGTATGGTTATCATCAGTTATTTTAATAGAAAATTTGTGTCCTAGTTAAAGACCAGGATTCTGTCCAAACAAGTACAAAAGATGTTAACTTCCCCAATAAATATTTTGATGTAAGTCTACTTGGAAACAGAAAAGTAAGATAAAATATGAATTTCCAGTCGACTAGTGGTTTATCCTAGGGCTCATATAGTTGGTTTTGCTGGTAGTAGTTCTTAATAATGAACTAAGAAAAAATAGCTTTCTTACTTCCATCCATCACTATTTGTTTCCTAGCTTATATACCCCTCTCACTTTTAGTTCATTGAGTGACTAAAAAAACAGTAAAACTGTTTATGCAGCATAATAAAACTATCCTAAATACAGGTGGAGTGCAGACAGACATTCCCCAAATATAGTAGAAGCATAAGATTAGTTATACAAAAGTTTATGAAGACCGACTATAAGAAGCAGAACAGAACTGGTCAAAGCAAGCTGCTATTTTCTGTGTAGGCTGTTAGGTGGTCTTCAGAGAAATATGCAGGAACATCTCTGGATTTTGCTAGCTCCAGATATGTTTTTTTTCCTGATTATTAAGCAGTGGTAGGCACTGCATTAACTATCCTTTTCACTATTTAAAGTGGCATCCAGGTGTCACTGCCAATTTCTGCAGTACCTGCATCACCCTGGATTCTCAAAGCTTCTTTAATAAAGCAGGTATTGCACCTCTTGTCTGGCCCTCCCTAGTTTTAGGAACTGTTCAACAGTTCAACTAACTGTTGAACACATGACTGTTTTTTTTTTTTAAGTGATCTAATATTTTGGTACTTATGCATTGCTCTTGTCTGCTGAATGCAGTCTGAATTTTTGAAGTAGGATCAATGAAATATTCACACACAAACATGAGATTGAACTGAAAAATCCTCTATATGCCTGAAAGGAGACCAGAGTGTTTTGACTCAGTGAGGCTAGGTTGCAGGCATGTTTTTTTTCTATTAATTCATGCACAGAGGCTTTCTCATGTTCAATTTGCTATCTTGGGGAAATGGCAAAATAAACATAGATTTGCAGAAAGGCCAGGCTGGCATAATTGTTTGGTGTCCATAATGATTCATGGATATCTGAAGCCATGTTTGTAGAGGAGACAGTATGTTTTGTTAGCTGATATTATATTTCTGATAAAGGGGAAAAATTTGGGAAGTAAACCCTGCAGAAGATCATATGGACACACCTGACCCTTCAGCTCCTGATTTTGGGGAATAATAAAGGAGAGAGGAAATCAGCGTATTTAATTAAGCAAATACAATAATTAAAAGTAGTGTTGGAACACATGGGCTAAATTAAGTTTGAGTATACACTTTTGTCTTAAAGAATCTGTGAAATCAAATATTTGAAGGATGTGGGAGGTGTTGTATGTGCATTCCATATACAGTTGATGGTTCATCCAGTGCTATAGCCTTCTCTACCTCTGTTTTGTGCCACAACTCAATATAATGTTAAATACTTCATTTTCAAGAGATTTCTGCATTTTAGTAGTTGAATTGAATATATTTTATATATGTCAGAATTGTTACAAGTCCATTATAATAATCCTTATGTATTAATACTAATAACACTGTGAGGTGAGGATGTACTGCTT
>NW_010292234.1:17829-67939 GCF_000700745.2 Antrostomus carolinensis
GATCTTGTTCCAGAGATGGATGTTAAGATCTGTCTCTGAGGACAAACCAGTTCTCTCACCACTGAGTCCCTCTTCTGCTGACACTCCATGTTATGATCCATTTAAATGAAAGACACTGAGGGGTGGGGGGAACTGCAAAAAAGCATGCAAGCATGGGAGAACAGCATTCACTGCAATATGGCAAAATACAGCTTCTTTTTATGATATTGGGACAAATAATTTTAGACAATCAATAGTACAATAAACTATATTCTATCTCTGTACATGACACTGAGAGATAGAAATTCATTTTTCAGTTGAATGAAAAATAGGAGGTCCAAGTGTCAAGATCTTAGCACTAGGACAAGTTGGAAACTTTCCAGTGGAACATTTTTCTCTCAGCTAATGCTGGTTCACCAAAACCTTACACGTTGCATGAAAATGTCTATTCCAATGAAATTTTTGATGGAAATGTGTTTGGTTTCCTGCCAACTCACCCGCTTTTCCCAGTTCTCAGCTCCCCGGCATCTCTCGTGGAATGGTGCCAGAAAGTCAGGTTTCTTCACGTTCTTGGCCTGTTTGGCAGACTGCCACAAAGGATGGGAGTCTGGGCTCATGAAAGTGGACAAGAAACCTTATACATGCACATACAACCGTACACATACTCTCACAGGTCATTTAAATCCATGTCAGTTCATTCAAAGCAAAGGTTTTTTACATAGAGGGTCTTTTAAATATGGCCCTCCTATGGAAAATTTCTCATGTCAGAATTTTAATTCCAAGTTGCAACTGAAAAAAAAAATTGGGGAATATGAAAAGTTTTCCTTATAAGGGAAATACTGGTTCCTGTGCAACTCAATGACGATAGTGCATGTTGCACTATTGTCATTGGGGCTATAAACAGCTCCATCTGCTTCTCTTTTTCCTTGCGTAATAAGATCTGTATTTGTAACAGGTAAGGTGTTTACACCCCTAACCTTAACAAAACAAGATTATATTTTGAGAGTTTTGTAAATATTTATTTTAAAAATTCCTCTTAAACCAGTTTAAATAAAGCAAGCAGTCTTTTCCTGGTCACTAAGTTTTCATCTGTGGACTGAGGGGGTAGACAGTTTAAATGTTTTTCGCTGAATAATAAACAGAAAATAGGCATATATATTGAAATTCTGACTGAGAGGTCCCTGAAGCAGGAGCACTGTAATGTACTTTTCCATAGCCTCACTTCATGCACTGGAAGCTGCTCAGTCACTTGGTATACGTAAGTAAATAAATAAACTTCAATCACACTGTGTTAGGTACTTTCTGACTGGGGGGATGTGTTCACATTTGAGACAAAAAGCAGTTGATTCAAGTAGCCATTAATGAATTCCTTTTCTGATTATTATTAATACCTTGGATTAGCATAACAAAGTCAGACTCTTTAGAAGATCAGTACCTGAAGCAGATAATTTTTTAAACTGAGCTTTTGAGAAGCTAGGATTTATAGTAATAGGTAAAGTTCTTACTATTTCATTGAAGAAAGGGTCCTGAGTGAATTTCGACTTCTATGCAAATTGACATTGTGGTCATCAAGTCTGAACCTCACTGCTAGTCTGTCAACAATGTTGCTTTTGTAACAATAGAAAAATGTTAAATGTCCCTGTATGAGATGCTAACATTTCTATTAAAAAGATAAAATATAATTCTTTGTCAAAATAAGGGTAAAAAATATTACTTGTTCTTTTTTTACGGGGGATGTAGTGTAGTAGAGCAGGAGGATGCATTGATGCTGTACCTGGGTCTTTCCTAAAATTGTGATGTGATCTGAAATTGCTCCTAATGTCTTTTTATTCTGAAGTGATAAAATGGGAATGATCAGAAAAATACTCCTCTATGATAGCATTATGTACACAAATATTTGAAAAAGGTTTAGATAAAATGCACTGTTAGACTCACTAAGCATTAATTTGGAGTGTTGAAGAATTTTATTATGCTGGGAGTTAACTCTGGATGTTCTAAATAATCTAATATATTATTATTATGTCATATAATAACATAATGCTGAGAAAGCCTCCATGGGTTGCAAGCAGCAGAAGAAAGTGAGCAAAGAATTTATTGGCAGAAACTTTAGTTCAGTCCTAAAAACTGCCATCTCCCTTTGCTGTGACTGCACAGAACCCCAAGACCTTTGCTTGCATTAACCTTGACATCAGTCTGTCCATGAGGAGAAGAAAATGGGATATGTGTGTCTATGCACACACACATATACAGCAGGATTGAGCAATTCAAATTAATCCTCTGAAAAGAAATTAATAAATAAAGTCACAAACTTTTTAATTGGTTTGCTGTTAATTGTTCCTTGCTAAAAATGATGTAATGGAAACCTGTATGTTAACAGTTTCTTTCTAATGTCCCTAAATTGAACTCTCAGTTGCCCTCTCTAATCTCCTAATCTTTTTGCAAAGAAGAGTAGAAGGGCCTCTCTACAAAGCAATCTTGACTGCTTTATTTCACTCATTGGTGTGAGAGGAAAAAGTGAGGGGGGGTGCAACACATATCATGCTGCAAATACGATTCAACATGTGCAATGAAGTGACAGCTGAATTCTTCAGGTCTTTATGTCAAAGAATCAGTGCTGGACTGTGGTGTGTAAGCAAAGATGTCTCGTACTGTTATCTGACTAGTGTTCTCTAAGAGCAGCAGTCTGACTGAGGGAGAAAAAAAACCCAGCTCAGCTCCCCGGGAAACAGAAGAGCACTGGCACTGACTTTCCTCAGCAACTACCTTGCATAAAGTGAAGCTCAACCCTTTACCATAAGACTGAACTAGTTCTGACCTCTCTCCGCTGTTGCAGGCACTCGCAGCTGCTCTCTGGTGGAATTAGAAAAATCTGATTTCCATACAGAAGTGCATCATCTAAGATTTTGAACTTTCTTCTATTAATCAAGACATAGTGTAACACATTTTTCTGGATGTGTTAAGGGACTCAGATAAGTCTATGCTCAAAAATTTGGATCTGGATCCAAGTCTTTGACCATTTTTACCCCATAATATCAAGGTACTGAAACAAGTAATTCCACAGAAAAAAAAATTGCACTCATGCAAACAAAAAGTTCGAGATTGGATTCAAGGTGTTTCTGTTCTCCATGTACTGACCTTCGTGACCATATCTATTAGCTCTTCATCCTACAGGACCTCAGACTCACAGTGAAATCTCCCTAATCCAGAAGTACATATCCTGTTATATTCCTTAAAACCGGGGATGGACAAAGATAAGAAGCCGAGATTCCTAACTCAATACACTGAATTGGACTGAGTCCAATGGGCCTGTATAGCATGTAGATTCTCAAATATTTGGGGGTTCAGGAACACGGCCATTGCAGTGCTGGGCCTGGGGTATGAGAGGCAGAAGGGGAGAGCAGCCACAGAGAACACATCTAAGGTTTCAGGCATGGATTTTTATAGGACCCTATGGAAGTAAAGGCATCTCTTTTCTATAGTCTGTCATGAATACCTGCTAAAAGCTTCTATTTCTTGTTATTGATTTCTCTCCATATGCTTTAGTAAACTGGATTTAATATCTTGATCTATCTTTCTGTGATCAGCTACCTTGAGCCCAAAAGCTGATTACAATAACTAAATTAGATTTTGTGCAGTGTTGTATTGTCCCATCAGATGGCACAGATGAGTTCTGCAGTTTCCTTGGAGTCTCCCAAATCAACGATTCATAGCTGGTTTTAATTTAAGAATTCCTAGGCAGTTCAGTTTTTCTTTGGTCAGAAGATATTCTGGAGGTTTGGGGTGTTTTTTCTTCCTGAAACTGTTGTGCTGTTTTTAGTATATAAGAGACAGACTCCAAACGAACCAGCCATTCCTAACCTATGCAGACAAAGGGAGTGGTTCCCTTAGCAACAGAAACCATGTGGAGGTTCTCAGAGAGCTCTCTTTTCCCCCTACTTGTGTTTTCTTTTAACTCAACATTTTGCACAGCATCTTGCATGGAGACTCCGACAGCTGGGCTGGAGGCAAACGCTTCTTCCGGCTCTAGCTAACCAGTGCTTGAAAGACAATTCTTCTACGCTCATCAGACAGAAAAAAATGATAATCATGGGTAAGTGAACTGGCATACAATCAGAGTTCACGCTGAGGAGGGGGAAAGTTTACTGGCTGGCAACCAGAAGTGTCCAGCACTTCCCAGTAGGAATGTATATTTGAAACAGGGGTACTAATGTGATGCTTTCTTTGTTTACTGGTAGGATTGTGTGCCTGCATTTAGCATTTCAGGGTTTGGAAAAATAAGCACAACTGGTTTCTAGTCCTTAGTGTGCTACTGACTTCCTTTATAGACTTGAACATCTCACCTCACCTCTCTGTTTTCCTTCACCATCCATTAAATGGAGATGATATGCCATGAGGATCTTGAAAGGACTGTAAAGTACTGTAGAAATATACCATATTACTTGTCAAAATTATATTTTCTTTTAAAGTTAATGATAAGATGTGCAGAATTTGAGATAAAGTATTGCTCTGTTATCGAAGATTTAACTCAATTAACTTTTCTATAGCTAGACCTAGTTGCTTTTCTTCATGATACAAAAGAGGAAATATATGCATGTAGTGTCAGTACATACGTGTGCGTATGCATAAAATTTGTGTATGCTGCTGTATAAAGAACAGAAATAGAGCAATTTCTTTCCCTCAAAACAGCTATAGCATTGGTGAAGTAGTAGCTGTGTTTCAGTGAAATCCTGCGTACTATAAAATAATGAAATTTAATCTTTGTATGTATTGAAATAAAAAACTTGTTCTGCTGTTCCTGAAGTGTTACGTATTACCAGAGCTCTTACCAGTCTCAGTTGGAAAAGCCTAATGCATAAACTCTATAAGTTTGTAGTCATTTTACCTAAAAAGAGACATCTGTATTAATCCCATTTTAAGTCAGTTATTTTGTGGGGGACTTGCATAAGGGATTAATTTATCTCTCCGTTCTTCCTAATTTAATGTACAAAGTTCCTCCCCTCACAATTTTTTCATTATATTTGAATTAAAATTCAGGCATTCAAGTTCATATTTTGACAAATAGTGCTGCATACTGATCATTTGGATGCAGGCTTATTTTTATTCCACACTTACAGACGAATCTCATAATGTCGCAGTGAATGCATTTACCGCTACAGGCAACTTAGTTGCTCTTATTTCAAATGTGATTACTGCAGGAAAAAATAGTCGCTGGTAACTACACACGCAGAGCAGCTGCACAAGTCTCATGCATCAGCTATCCCCAGTCGTGTCAATAATGTACTGTTATTGCTCTTCCTATTCCTTGTGCAATGCTAACCTTCTACATATCACTAGCTATGTGCTTGTACGGCACCCAGAACCACTGAGCTTTTCCTAGATGATCACAGATTCAAACAGTCATAATACTCCCTTTTGCATAGTGATTGACAATTTGTCTTTTAGCTCCAATTTAAATTAAGAAAAATTGCCATGTTTGCACCTTTATGAATGATGTTAGCTTTTGTGCCTGAGTAAAGACAAAGGCAATAATGTCATGTAATCGAAATGAATTGTTCCCCTTTTCTCTCCGTGGTTACATTTCCCTCCTTTTATACTCTACTTCAAACAACACTTCTGCATGAATCAGTGATACTAGCTAAAAGGATTAAAATATTTTATATTTAATAGGTTGTGTTTGAGTTACAGATGACAATTCGGTATATCTATTTTGTATTATCTGAAGAAAATCCTGGGTTTAGGGGTTTTTTTATCAAAGATTTTAAGTAATTGTGGATTGGTCTTCTTTGTAACTTCTCCCATCTCCATTTGGTGTCTTGTTCTGCAATTTTCCCTCCTTCAACATTTTCCCTATCTTTTTGGTTAGAGTTTATTTTCATTCAGATGAACAAAACTGTCAGTCCTTTTGCCAGGCCTGCTGTCAGAGATTTTGTATGAACAAGCCACTGAGAACACTTTGGGTTACTTAGATTTAATAGGTTTGTACTGTTACTAGCAGTAGTTATACTGTGCCTTTCATCCAAGCGTATGAAGTGCACTGCAAACAGAAATGTAGCCTCCCCACAAATCTGGAAACAAGTAACACTAAGGGATCACTCAATCCAGAAACTAAGTAAATAACAAGAATTCTAATAATCTACAGAAGTGCTATAGATCTTAGAACAGGAAGCAAAGATCTAATGTAGGAGGAGTGGATTAGACTGATACCAACACTTATTTCAGTTTCCTGATGCTTTACATATAGGACACGTATATAGTCTAAGCTGAAAATGGAAGAAAAAGTGGATGTTACTGTTAAAGATTAAAGAATTGAATGACGATTGACCTATAGGAAGAGTTATGAGAAGCTTATTTATGTGGCTGGCAGCCAAGAAATTGGAGAAGTTTCATGCTTTTAGCAAGGATTATCTCATACACATCAAATTTCTGGATCTTACCATTTTTATATACTATGTGATTTTTCAGCACCAAGTGAAAGGCAAGGCTTATAATGCGAGTAATTATTTTTTTTCAGTCTGATTTATTAACTAAAAGATCAGCAGGTACAACTCATCCAAGATACCTCTGGCTAAAAAGCAAATCATATATTACCTTATGCATGGGTCATGGCTTGCTATATCATAGCGCTGAAGAGAGAATTGGTGTGATAAACCGGTGTGATAGTCTGGTGTGATACTACCTCTGTTATCACTCATCTGATCCATTGCTAAAATACATTACCTTGCATGAAGGTAGACAGTGGGCATCCTCTTCTGTAGAGACTTTTCAGCATCTTTTGTGGGAAGAGACAAAAAACCTAGGAATTGTGAATGGCTGTTACACAGCTGTTTCTAATCCTGGAACTGCTCTGGCATTTTCAGAGAGCCTTAAAGGATTTAAGAAGCCAGGACTAGTGACCATATACAATCTGTAGCTGTTGTTCAGCAAAGTAGGTAGAGTCTTTATCCTTGTATCATTTCAGTCTTGACTGGGTATATCTACATGGCAAACTTTGTAATGTAGCTGGAGACATGCATGTGGGTCAAATGCTAATTAGTGCATGGGACTAATGACCCTTGCTTATATAGGTGGAGGCCCTGAAAATAGAAAAAGTGCCTCAAATCTTTCATTGCACCGACAAGCCACTTAGTCATGTTGTAGCACTGAGCCAAATACCATTCTTACTGTAGCATATGCTGCTGTGCTCCTGCTGACATAGATAACAGCAGCTGTAAAAACACTGCAGCAATGGCTTTAGCTTGTTCCAGGTTGATGAGAAGACAAACTCTCCAAAGATCTGTGAGAGCGCTCTAGTTGCTAAGGTCTACTATATCTAGTGCCTTCATGTCTTCATTGCTAGTGTCATCCCTGCTAGCTCATTTATGACAAAATTTGCTATAGTCATATTATATTAGCTTGATGTGTAGGCATACTTGATGTGGTATAAACTGTACTGAATAAACAACTGGAAAGTGTTATAGCCCAAAGATTTATTTAACTGAAAAAACGTATTCCCTAGTAATTAAGATGTAAAAATAACAATGTGATATGCTTAAAAACTTAATGACAATGAGCAGCACACGTGTCATCTAAAGTGCAAGAGTAGGTGGGACATCTGAAAGAGTTCAGCAAGGAGTTTGAATAAACAAGCCTTGTCTCAAAGCCTTATCAAATTCACAAGTATTATACATATGAGAAGACTTATATGAATTGTTTCTTCCTTCTATTTGATTGCTATCAATAAGGCTTTAATGGACAGCCCTACAGAGAACCGGTATTACTTCCTTGTGCCCTCATATTTAATCCCCTGCTTCTGTTAATTCTTTTGTCATAGGATTTGTGGAGCTATTTTCCTCTCTCTCTGTCACAAGTTGATTTTACTTCTGTGACAGTTTTTGTTTGTAGATGTTGCCTTTTCATATTTCTTTTTTCTTACTTTTTCACTCGTTAGATAAAAAAATCTTTTCTTTCTTTTCCCTTATCTCTCTACTCTTTCAGCACCATTATGAAAAAGCACATAAATGTGTGTTTGTAGAGTCTGCTATACAGAAGCTATTCTGAATTGTAATAGATATATTCATGAGATCATCCTTCATACTGTAGTCTGTTTTCTGGGACGCTTGTAGGAAAAACTAAGTGGGAAAGTCTTAGAAATAAACAATAACTGCGGTTTATTGTTTCTTTCGGATCTCAAAAAGTTAAAACCAAGACCTGAAAAAAGTTCTTCACTGATTTTGTAGCCTGCTTTTGTGTCATCTTCAAGCCTGTGTTAAGGATCCTCTCATGTATGATTTAGATTAGGTTTGTTCCTTGAGAGTTCAGACTGCATTTTGGAGGAAGGTCTGGAAGTTCATTTAAAAAGTTCAGCTTAAAATTGATGTCTAAACTTGCCTTCCCCAGAAATGCATATACAATGGCTCTGAATCCAGGGTTAGTTTCCTGCCTTAAGGCAGACGGAGAGCTGAGAAACAGAGAAATCTGTAGAGGGATCCTCCAACATCCTTTTCTAAATCTTTTAAGTCTAATGTCTCCTTTTCCTTCTGCATCCTGACAATGTTGAAATTAATGATCTTTGGATTTAAATTTCACATGGAGTCAAGCTGAGAAGATGTACCTGAATCCAAGTTTCTTCTAAATGCAAAGTTGCTGCAGCTTTTGTTCAGGGCTAATCTTTGTGTGAATCATATGGCAACGCTCAGCATGCCTGGTCTCCTGAAGATGTTCCTTTGAGGTCAGCAATTGTCTCAAGCAAATATTTGCCACTTCATAAATCTCTTCTTGTATAGGCTGGATTCTATAGCCTCTTTTCTGGGCAGTGCAAGATTATACAATAGCTATCATGCATCACCAGGGTAGTAACAAATTATTTTGGAAAAAGAGAGTAGATATTCAAACTGAAACACAGCGGGGTTTGTAGTCATACTAAGTTTTACATCAGTCAGATTGTCACTTGAAATAGATAGGAATTTCAGGTCCAACATTTTAATGACTAAACTAAGATGTTGTGAAAGTTGACATATGCAGTCAGTGCATTTTTGAAAAGGAAAGGAAAAAGTTTGAAAAATTTCACTGAATGTATGATTATAGTGCTTGGGCAAGTTTCTGTAATAATATTTAAAATTATGACTGTATTTAAAAAATTATTATAATGAAGTGTATCAAATTTGTTCAGAAGTTAATGTTAGAATTGTCATTTAGCCATTTGTACCTCTTGAAAAGTGTGTATATCACTAGGCACTTTATATATGGAAAATCTGATCTGTGGTCATTGCAAAAGGACATGGAAAAACTGTCTATTTTTATTGAATTCTGTCTGGTGTGACAATACTTTTTGGCTCACAAATGAAAGGAATAATTCAATATTTGTTTAATAAATAGCCATAAAGTTATTCTTTTAAAATAATCAACATAGCATTTTGAGTTGGGATTTCAACCTGATGACAGTTGTTAGGGGCTTTTCAAAACTCAATGGGCTGATATATTGTAAAATATCCCACAACAGATTAGTGATTTTTTTCCTTTGAAAACTTTTGCTGAGCTTAATATTGCTATTGAAAAAGGTGATGTTTTATACTTCATATTTAAGTTGTTGACATAAAGTGTATTTAGTTGTAAACCCAGCAAGCTCTCTGTAAATTGTATGTCTCAGAGCTTACTCTTGCAAACACCTACTCATGGGGCTTACCTCATCAAAATCAGCTATTTATACACATCAGTGTGCCGATTGGGCTTTTTTGCTTTAAATCAATGACTTAAGAAAGACTACTACTTTCAGGACACTGATTGATTTATGCATGTTTGCAATAAAATATGTAATGTACCGTAGTTCTTTCAAAGTGCCCAGCCAACTTTATTGGGACTTTTATCCTGTTCACAAAGTTTGCCTTACAGGACCAGGTTTCAACAGTGATAGACTTCCCAACAAGTGGCTAGATTGTTTATTTTACATTAGTTAGGCCACTAAATTTCTTAAATAGGGTTTTTAGATTTATATTGGGATTTCAAATTAATATTATAAAAGGTTTTTGTTGAGACAGAAAGGGAACATAATCCAAAAGCCTCTGAAATTAATGGAAGTTTTTAGCTGATTTCAATGAGCTTTGAGTTTAACTTTCAAAGGATGTTTTGGAGAATTAATCAGCTTATTTAAGTAGATACCTCCTTTATGAACCTGACAATATTTTTTCCTGTCTTGCTAAAAACCACAGGGTCTTTAGGATCAGAATCCTGAAACTTGTAGTACCCAGTACTGTATCTGAAATAGTAGCTCATACTTCATTTTACTATTCTTTTTTTGTTGTTCTTAGAGAAAAGATTGAAATTATATATAAAAACCGAGACATCCAACTGGTCAGACACTGGAATCGTACTAAGCAGAGACAGCAGCTAATCATGTCTCCACCACTATGTAACTAAACCCACACATAACTATCATCTCTTCACCTTTCTGTTTCCTCTATGTCTTATTTATTTATATTGAAAGCTTGAAAGAAAAAGTATTCTGTCAAGCTAAGTGTTTGTAGAGCGTATAGCCCCAGTTTCAGCAGGGGTCTCTTGATACTATAGTAATAAAAATAAACAATTAAAGTCTAGAATTATTACTTTAATTAGATGTTTTAGAGCTGACCAACTGCAGATTATGGTAGAAATGTGTCATGCTGGCTGCTGTACTGGGTACAACATAGCTGGCTTGTGTCCTTAAGCATATCAACATATTCTTTTCAGATGGAATTATTAACTTGTATTCTCCCCCAAGAACTGAAATGTAGTATCAGTATGGTAACAAAAATACATGCCATGTTTCCATTTATTACTAAATTGTATTATTTTGAAATATTTTAATTATTCTCTAATGTGTGTTCCTTCCCCAATCGAAAATCTGTAACATTAGGGATCTCCACAGATCATAATTCAGTCTTTGCTCTCAATACATTCTCTCTTGTTTTCTTTATACTTCCATATTGCAGGAATAAGAGTAATTTTCTTAAGATTCAGTCTTTTTCTCCTTTCTGGAGGTTCTGATTTCTGTTCATAGTTCTCTGTCTTGTAGAGCTGAAAAAAAATATTTATTAACAGTTGGTCATGTGTAAAGCTTCAGTTTGCAGTGAGTGTAGGTTTCTAGTTTTACTAAATGT
The DNA here is from genome assembly GCF_000700745.2 of Antrostomus carolinensis. Taxonomy (NCBI): domain Eukaryota; kingdom Metazoa; phylum Chordata; class Aves; order Caprimulgiformes; family Caprimulgidae; genus Antrostomus; species Antrostomus carolinensis. The sequence goes on from NW_010292234.1 coordinate 28,920, forward strand.
GTGTTGTCAGTTTTTAATAGTTGAGTGCTATAACACAAAATGTGCACCATGGTTAGTAAGAATGGAAGGCTGGAGAGGGAGATACGTTGGGTGTGTGCAGAGATTTACTGGAATCTTCTGCTGTGCTTGTCTTTCTGATATGACTAGGGAAATTCTTGCAGATAAAAAATAGGCTTAAGATTAGAAATGTAGAATAAATCAGATAAATTATTTCCTTTCCATAATGAAACACGAATCACTTGTACGTGGTTCTACAGGTGAAATTAATTGTTAATGATTTCCTGTTCTTTGGTTAAATCTGAAACAGGAATGCATAACTTTCAAAAGTTCTTACTTACAGTGTCCTACTATAGCCACTAGTAATGGCTTCCACCATACACGTGACATTGTTCTCTATGTGTGAGAGAACACCGAGTGTTGAGAGGTCAGTGGGCATTTAATGAAATAGGAATTGTTCTTCTGAACAAAAAGTATTTTAAACCAGTGGCTTTTAGAAACCTGTCCTTATTGGGAGTAGCTTCATTTTTTTTTCTTTAAAGGTTGGACTCTCAGATTTGTATGGGACGAATTGGCTTATTAACATGCAAAACCAGGCATCAGCACAGACATAATATACCTGTCTCAAGATATTTTTGAAATGCCACCTCAAATAGTTAATAGCTAATAGAAAAATTGCTGGAAAGGAAGCTAAGGTGCCAGATTATGTGTATTAACATATGCAGCAACTCTGTGTGGTCACTTTGAACACTCAGTAAATACAAGAAAGTTTATTCCACTTTCTAAGGATTTGGGGCATGGGGAGTGGACTAACAGGGAATTACTGCAAAGTAATTGGTGCATTTTAAATTTATGCCCCAGTGTAGTTTGCAGTAATTTCCTGGGTAGACAAATGCAACAGAAAATGAAACGGAAATAAATGAACAGATGGAAACAGAGCAAACCCCAGCTTGCAATCCAGACTGCAAAACGGGAAAAACCCAAAATTTCCGTCTGGCTGAATATAAAGGAAACACCATCCATAAAAGGGGATACTGAGATCTCCTACAAGTTCTAACGAGGACAGCTATGCATCCATAGAGAAGTCATGACCAAACTTGTCTGGGTAGAAATATAAAAATAGACTTGTGGTTTTGTCTTCATGTTCTGTAAGACAATCACTGGTGGCAGACAGACCACCACAGTTTGCGTCTGACTGATCTGTATAAGAGGTTTAAAAATAAAATATGATTTTTACCTGTTTTCTCCTACTCTGCTCGATAGTGCATGGTGAGGGCTTTTATGTGGCATATTTGGTCAGACATATTAAGAAGAAGTGGTAAAAATAAAGTATTTGCTAACTACTATGAAAATTAAATGCAGCCCCTGTGTATGGGGAAGGTGGAAAAGATTTTTTAATGTAATTTTGTCTTAGGGTACTGAAGCATTTGTCCCTCAGCAAAATGCTGTTGATACAAGAGCGAGACCTAAAGGCCCCACAGCTGTCTTTTCTGCCTTGGTTAATGCGTTCATTGTAACTAGAAATACAAAGATAAAATATGGCTCACATAATCCAGGCACCTGAGCATGTCTTCATTTTAACTGTTACAATCTGATCTTTTCATAAACACAGTGTTATATTTCTCTTTGAAATTTTATTTTGCTTTTGATTTTGAAATTTAATGATCAAACACAACAATCTGAAATCTTTAATGGGACCCTCAACAACCAAATTTCGTAAGCTCCTTTGCAAAATCTTGCCCTTTGAACAACAGTGAAATATATGGGTCATTTCCTGGTGTGACTTGGCAATGGGACAGTAGTATATTTTTGCAAATTGAGATGTTTCTCCCCAAGTTTGAGCACCTAGTAACATCAGTATCCAGTGATCCTTGCAGGCTGGCAGGAAACACATAGTCTCACAAATGTGTCCTGGTCACAGTTATAACAGGGTTTGCCTGTGCATATCGCACAGGTTTATCTGGATTCATCATCTTCAGTGAACAGAAGCAAAAGAGGTCTCATTCACCTGCACCTGCTTCTTGCACCTGCAGGCAAGGTTAATATTGCAAGACAAAAATTGTTCTAGCAAAGGAAAAAGGAATGCTTTTCATTGCAAAATTGGAAACATAAAGGGATAAGAGAAAAAGGGAAATAACAAAATAGACTAGACTTGTTACCAGTCCTCTGAGTGAAGGAAAGACAAAGGGATCTTTCTACCCCTCCTCCCCAGTTAGGCAAGACAGATCAAGCAACATCCATTTTTTTATCTTGTTATCTAGAAAAGTTCTCTAGGGACATGTCTTTAACTGGAGCAGGGAAACAGGCAGTTCACAGATGGGTTCAGTATCATCAGGTGACACTGATCCATGACTCATAAATGCTACCACATTGTTACTACTAATAAAAGCTTCTTCATAGTGTGTCAACCTGAGCCTTCCTCTAGTCATCCCCAGCTCTAGATCCTTGGAAATCTCTTTTCAGCACTTCTTAATTATATTCACGAGGAATGGAGTAGTGCCCCTTCATTAGGTCATGCAACAAACTCATAAAGAAATAAAAATAAATCTCATTTTCATTCTTAGTTTGTTCCAGACAGCTTCTTTTATATAAATGAATGTTGTGGTTCTTTTTCCAAGAATGATGTGACTTGACGGGATGGACAATTTTATCTTTTTAGACACATGGAAATTGCCAAGAAAAAGACAAAACAAAAAATGTATTTTCTTAATTTAGAAGTCACACCAGGAGGCTGATTTCTCAAGAACGTAAACCTTTGCCATTGTGCTGAAATGTCTGTAAGAATTCCCGCTCATAAAGCCAGACCCATGCTTTCAAGTATCTTTTTTAACTGCATCTAAAGTCTTCAACTGTTTCCAAGGAATCTGCATTTCATCAAATGTATTTAAGGATGAAATGATTGTTCCAAATTTTTTTTCAGATATACATGTGAATTCATGGTTCAGTCTGTTGGATTGTAATTGATTTTCACTACAAAAGGTGTTTGCACCACTTAGGTTACAAAGTGGGGGGCCCAGACTCACCTCATTGGAGGTAGGTGACATCCAAATTTAACCAGTTTCAGTTACACTGAGATGCTTCCCTCACTGCTTTGACAATAAAGGAAACATTTACTACTGATGTAGATACCTAAAATGAAGGCAGGGTGACTGTGTCATCCTCACTATGTCTTCCAACGGAGCTAAAAGCGTGGCATTTTGATTACAGGATTATCTGCCTCTCAGGTAAGTATTTGTTGCAATTTAAACTTCTATGTAGTTGATAGAAAGACTGTGTCTGTTTAAAATTAAGTGCATACTTTAATATTTTACTGCAGAAGAGGAAGAATGTCTTTCCATACTGGTGGAAGGAATGCTAGAAAAGAGACTAAAATAGGCAATTCTAATGTTACTAGCTGCTGTAGTGATGCTCACCTACTTGACCTACAAAATCAGGATCTAGGCCAAATTTTGACTTAAGTTTTATAGCTTAGATTTTCACAGTATTCAAATGGTGGAAATTTGTTGCTCTGAAACTTCTAGCTTTTTTTTTTCAGGCTGTCAAAGGTCGGAAGTTCAGACAGACATTTGGCTGAGAACCCAAAACCTGAAATTTTCACCAAACTGGAAAATTATTTTAATTTTACTTGTCACTGTGTATAATACTGATGTTTACAGCAGAAAATATTCCTTTCCTAGCTAGAATTGTAAAACTTTTAAAATGAGGTTCTTCAACTTGAATACCGTGACATCAGTGAACTCCTGCCAATTTTTAACATCAAAATCATCAGTTATCTGCAAATAAATACTACAGGCCTCTTGATAAACCACTTTAGCCTACAGAAATTTCTGGCTTCCTAATTGTGATCAATAAAGGATTCTTCAACTGGCAGAATAACTTCCTTCTAGAAATATGCTTTCTTTACACATGGATTTTGTTGACTTCAGTGGATTCTGTATGTGAAACAGTACTAATATACAGTGGAGAAATATCCTGAACAGCAAGAACAACTTTTCAGTAATTGAGCTTGCATATAGAGTAGTGAAGAATTTGCACAGTTACAGATGTTGTAGAAGATTAAATATAAAGGCACTGTTACCTGCAGGAATGAAATCCATCTTGTCAGCTACTTGGAAGACTCATGAGAAGGAATTTCCTGTTGTGGCCAATTTCATCTCTCCTTCCTCCACCCCCATTACGTCTTTGCTGTGCCTGCTTCTTCAGCTCTATCCGAATATATTTTCACTACGGCACATTTAGTTATCAATCAACGGGAATCTCAGCTGCTGTTGTGCTTAGTAGACAAACTGTTCTTTCTTTACACTAACAAGGAATGCCTGAAATGGCCAGAAACACAGCACTGATTGATGCAGCTACAGTTTATACACCTAGATTCAGACAGTCTGAAACTGCCAGAATTAATGGCTTATTATTAGAAAAATACTTCTACTAGACTTATAATTTAAAACCATTTAAATGTCTCGGCCATAATAACTGAAGTAAAAGGTTTAGCTTGTAGCTTGGTGATATGAATTAGACATGTCTTCCTGTCTCAGGTGCATTTTCTCTTAATGTTTTTGCTGTTTTAAGGTTTTCCTGTATTTCTAGGATGTGATATCTGGGACAATCAAGACTGATGCACAGCTTTCTGTAGATTACATAATGTCCCTGACTTATATCACTGAGCAAAAGAGAAAACTGTCCCTCTTCCAGTAAGTCAAGTGTAGTCCAACATAGGTCTGGATGTCCTGCAGAATACAACTCTCACTTTTCAGTTCTTAGACAGCAATGTTCTGTTGTTAACTTCAGGGAGGGAGTAACAATTAAAAAGTGAGATGCAAACTTCCCCACTTCATAAGCGACAAAGAAGGGGAAGAAAAGGACATAGCAAACAGCTTCAGAGATGGGAACTGCTTCTTGCTTAACACATAGCGATAAGCATGTTTAAAGGTTCTTGTGATGAGCATGAGGGCTCAGGGCTGAGTATAAAATAACCTAAAGGTCATACTCTAAAGCGCTGAGAGTATAAAATGACCAAACTTCAAATCAGCTAGAATTCTTAAAAATAACAGACTGATTTGTGAGAAATTGCAAGAAAGATGATGGGACCCCAAAGGGAATATTTAGGACTATGTAATGTTGCACAACAGAAAATGACCATTATTTGTGCTTACAATCTGGTTAGCTCAACTTGGTGAGTGCCCACTGCTCAGGGGAAACACCAAGAGGCCATCCCCTAAAGGGAATATACATTTGCTGTAGCATTGGCAAAAGCAACAACTGCTTTTTCACCTGGATTTATTCTATGACATATAACAGAATTAAAGGCTTCAAAGAGAACATGTTGGAAATGAAGGGAAGGTACCAAGTGAGATGTGAGAGGAGCGAGATACCACACAAACAGGGGCTATGGTACAAATAGCTCAGTTTTGCCACACGCATTCTTACTGCCTTTGACTGTGACTCTTAACCTAATGGTTAACCTTTCTGGTTTATATATGAGAGTTTAAGTTTGTGACTGGCTTTCATCATGTAAACGAAACATGATTTAAAAGCTCTGGCAGCACGAATTGCAGAATACTGAGCTATGGGAAACCTGTTGAAAGTCTGTGTTAGTACTGAGTGCTCAAGAATAGCGCATGGGCTGCCCAGCTAGGTGAAGTCAGAAAACACGAGGATCTAAAAGAGGATTGTAGCTCTAACTGTGATTCAAAGCATAAGACTGTGTGTTGTCTAAGCAACAGTCTGCACTCAGAAAAAGCTATCAAACAGACCTGGATATTCTCATCACTGAGTGTGTTTTGTGATATGCAGTACGCAACACCAGGATGCCCAAGTAAGGACAGTCTCCTATATTTTGCTGAACTGTAAATGGCTATAGATTTGCTACCTGTGTTAATACAATACTCTTAGTTTGTGTTACTGTGTAAAATTGTAAAAGCAAAATTATCAACATAGTTAAGGAAGCTTTCAATGGATGGGGTTCTGCTGATAACTAAATAAAATATTTTTTTTCTGGGAATACTCAGCATTGAAAAATATTTATGAAGGCTGATGCAAATATTTACTTATATATCACCTGTTGGATATGTTTTTATCTCTGTTTTACTGTAGTGTGGTTGATCAGAACACCTATTGCTTCAGTCAGGTCAAGCTTTTCGTGAATTGATAAACTAAAAAAGGTGGTGTGTGCTGAACAGCATATTGTTTCATTAAAAGTTTACGCTTTAGCAACCACAAATGCTGTTATTTCAACAGTCGTCTTTTTAAAGATAATATTTTTCATGGACCACTATCCCATTCTCTAAGTCATCATTAAAAAAAAAAAGGTCTCAGCATTATTCTATTTTCCCTTTTGAACTAAATGTTTGCTATTCTTGAGCTTTGAAAGAGTGGGGAAGGACTTAAGGGCTAGCTCGAGGGGAATCAGGAGACTTCTATGTAACATTGAGAGCATGTGGGGCTGCATCCAGGCTTGCCTGTGTACTGATGTACTGCTGAGGACACACAACCTCAGTCTGCTAGCTTGGTTGGAAAAATAGATTTTTTTTTTTCTGCTCTTGCAAAGGTCATCTTTTTTTTTTTTTTCCAAGCTAGACTCCTGGTAGCTGGGCTCAGGGTGTCAGTCTGCAGAGCACAGCAGCAATCTTTAAACAGTGGTTGTTATGCCAGACCATTGTTCCTTGGTTTGTCAGACCACTAAGTCACTCTGTAAATATACATGGGGTGTTAAGTGTATTTCTGTTCTCTTTCTATAAGAGCTGCTTCTGAAAAGGTTTTTTTAACTCGAGCAGTGGCTGAAAGAACACAGTATTGATTTTACAGGTTATCTGTGGCAAAGTCTTGTTTTGCTTTCTCTGGATAATTTGAGGCATCTTTTAAAGCCATTACTTTCAGACATCCCTCAGAAAAGAAAGAACTTTAGAGCTTTTTTTCCTTGGTTTTTAAAAAATGAATTTGAATACAAGTCCTTTATATTTAGCCCTTCTTGGTGAATCTCAATACACATGCTGTATTTAAATAAAACATAACATTTTTTTTCCTATTTATTTACATTTCATTTGTTTTAGGAAAAAATCGTCATATAGTCAAGTTACAATATGTAAGTGATTTTTTTTTAATCTGGCTCTGCATAGTTAATATACTTTTATACAAATTAGGCTAAATTAGTTACATGTTTGCACTAGGAACACTAAGACTGTTTGCACTCTCATTACACTAGGAAGTTCATGCAAGGACGTATTTTGTATTTTTATTTAACATCCCAAACTTTATTGACTCAGAGTCTTAAGGTTAACAGGCATATTTACAAATATACCCACATCGATCTGTATTGTGGCTCTCAGTAAGTGCTAGAGAGGAGTTGTTTGCACAGGAAGTTAAGACAAATTAACTAAAGATATGATTTTAAAGTATATTAGTTAAAGTGCGTTAAAGCTTGGTGTGAATGTTCTCATTCAGAAGTAAAGTGACTGTAGTTCACTTTACCTTAATGCACTTTAAATTCACACCTTTCAGCTAATTTAGCTTAACTTCCTGTGTGGACAAGCCTTAAGATTTTTCCCATTAAATGACTGCGCTGAGCTTTATTTTCTACTTCTTAAATGTGAACATGTAAAATAGTCTTATGTTCTAAAGAGACTCTGTTTTAAAGAGTTTTTGTTATGAGTTTTCCAGTCATGACATTTGCTTGAATAGGATATTAAGTGGTAAATTTTAGAACAAATTATAATTTTTATTTCAGGTATGAGATTAGTATGAGAGAGAATGTATTTATCTAAAAAACCGTAAGACACTACGGGCAGCACATGAAACTATGACACCTCTTACTCAGTGAGTCTGGTTTATTTTCACTTGGGAATCTATTGGAGCTGAATAAAGAGTCTGAAATATTTTTTCAGCATTTCTGAACTTTAAAGCTCTGGAGAAAAGGTGTTGTATATAGGCAGATCGACAAACCAGCCATTACAAAGTAACTTTGATGCTTTGAGGATGTGCAAAACCTGGACTGGGGAGACCTACACACAGAGCTCTGTTCAGAAAACCTTGTCCCTAACATGGCAGTGCACAGATATTTTCTGTTTAAAAAACCCCCTATTTTGTCTTGCTATTTAGCAGTAATTTTGGTATAGGTATTCCATCTTTAAGATGGATGCTTGATAATTATTTATTACAGTGTTTTTGTGTATTTTGGGGTACTAAAGGTATATAAACTAATCACCCTATTACTCAGCATAGATTTTTCATTAGTTTAGCTTTAGGCTTGTATCTTTTATTCTTATGTTTATTATTTGACAAAAGATATTGTTCTCAGTTCAATTAAAAGCTGTATATTTCAAGAAACTGAAGTCTTCTCACAAAAACTTTTATTTTACAAATTGTTTAATGTTATTTGACAAGTTAGGCTCTTCTTAATGTTGCGTATTTATAGTATTAGGGATGTAAGCAAGATTGGCCTAAGTACTAGTAACTGAATTCTAATTCCTGTTACGTGAATTTATCCAGTCTATTTGTAGCAGCATTATTTAAAAACAGATTATTTTACATCAGAACTAGTGCTTCTGGAGTTACCTGCAGGTTGTTGTATCAGCCCTGTACAGAGCTGGGTGATCTAAACGCATTCAGCTGAAAACAACGATGTGAATTAGTGGGTGGATCTGCAAAGTGTGTTTATCCCAATCCAGCAGCCTACCGGAGTTTCCACTTAATTTTTAGTACTTCAGTGATCTCATTGTTTTCAGTGCAACTACCTAGACTTCTGAGGGGTTAAAGAAAATCATGTGCTTAATGCTTTCCAGGGTTAAGACCAGAATGCTAAACACATTCTAGGGTTTAGCGCTATGCATTTTACTCTGCTGATGACATGAACTTTAACCAGGGAGTGTGTGTTACATTTACCAGCTGTTATCCATGGCGTTCTACCGTTTGATCAGAGCTGGCATGTAGCTCAAAAAAGACTGTATGGCAGCTGATAGTTAAGTGTGTGTGTAATAAAAATTGTATTTTTGGTCTTCAGATAATGGTGAAAAAGTTCCAATTCTCTTTCCTACCCTTTTCCGCATTTCTCTTGATGTTCAGACTTTTTAGGAAGCAGTAGTAGAGTTTTTAGATCAGTCTTTGTTCATTCTCTTTGCTTTATTCACTTTAAACAGAACTTCTGTTCCTTTTTCGCATTGTTGATGAAAGTTACAAAATGTTTGAAAAAATTAAACTCTCGAGTACCAGTAATTCCTGATGGCCTTTTCCATAAAAATCAAACTCTGTGTGAAATAGAATATTATATGAAATTGTAGGTTTAAAAAATGAGTAAAGAATAGTAGGCAGATATAGTAGTGAGATATATTGCCAGAGACCAACTTTTCCACACACTTTAATAAGTAAGATAAAGTATATTAATTGGTGCTTGAGAATATATTTGTATCTGATACGCATTTGAAGATTTACAGAGTACAAAGGAAACAGAAAGCTTTTGGCATCATTAGTGATTCACATATTTGTAAGACTTTTGCCACTGGGAATTATGATAATAATGTCTACTGTGAGTTTGATGGTTATATGTTGCCATCTCTTGAATCATAAACATAGAATATCATGGAGAGAATACATCTTAATAAACATAGGCAAGAAGCATTGTACAGATATTGTTTGTGCTACAGGATCAAATACAGGCCCTATTTTATTAGGTATTTCATGTAAGAAAGCAAGCTTGCTGTGCAGACAGATGATGGATGAGGGTGGAAGAGGTCAGAGAAACAGGAAGCGACTTGATCACGGTCATATAACAAGAATAGAAACGAAGTCTCCTCACTCCTAAACCCAGTGTGTTATCTACTATTCCACACTGTTTCTCCATCTGTATGCTTAGTTATTTCTTAAGCTCAACCACTGCTTGAAATCCGAGCCCACCTACCCTGGATGTGACAGTAAGAACCACCAAAATTTTAAGTAGATAAATTGAATGTATGGGTATAGCAAATTACTTAGCGAGCATAGTATCTAGTTTCTAATTTTATCTGCAGAGACCATCACTCCAGTTGCATTTTAGCACCGAAATAGTACGTTAGGCAAAAGGAATTTGGCACAAATAGTGAGTTTATCATCTCTTTGTTTCCTCTCTACATATCATAGGTTCAAAGTTGCATCTCTAGTTGCTTCACAGATGGAAGTGTAGTGTGTGGGAAGGACTGTAAACTAGTGGTCTCTGCAGCTGAGTTTTTATATTTAGGGATGATTGTCGAAGGAAACCTCTTTTCAAGCTGTTTTAGCTTTGAGAAGAATAATTAACTTGTACCAGCTTTTAAGCTTAAGTCATAACCTCTGTGGACTCTTTTTCCTGGTATGCCATGTTTGTCTTCCAATAAGCTGTTTTTTTTGTAAAAAGGAGAAAGGCAATCATGTTGTGAATCAAACATACAATTTTTATGGCAAGGCTGAATCTCTTCTGCAGTGAGAGAAGGAGGAGTGAGATTGTTTTGTTTATGCTACAGTGGGAGTATAGCAAGGGATACAGGGAGAGAGATGAAGTATCCCAGTTACAAGAAAAATTGTCCATGTTGTATACACGTACATTATCTCACAGTTCCAGAATGGGAATAACATGGTTTAACTGTTATACTTTGTTCATGTGTCAATACTAGATACAACTGACAAGTTTTAACATTATAGTCATTACAGTGACTCAAGAATTTCAACTGATACACAGTTCTTTACATTGGAAGAAGAAAGTTGGGATACCACACATTCGGATTCTCCTCTTTCTGCATAAAAACTTTAACTTCAAAGGTTTTGCCATATTCAAACATTTATCAAGGATTTCTGGTAACACAGCAGGCCAGCTGGAGCATCAATAACTGCGTCCCATGCTGCAGTTGCAGTAATCTGGTTCTTTCAAGTGTCTGTGGCTCATGCAGCACACAGTTGCTATCTGCCTACAATAGATCTGACACCTTCTGGAAGCTTTGGACATTCCTGCCCTACCACACATGTGCTTTCGATTCAGGCTGCACTCACTCAGTAAGTCACATCTTTCAGGAAGCATATGACCTGCTCCACAAGCTCTGTATACTTTTTTCCTGCATGCACAGAAGATTTGCTGTGTTCCTCGTGCACAACAATTATACCCCATACAGTAGGTCTGACATGATGTTTTCAAGGTGCTGAGCTGGCTGCACAGGTGTTGCACAGCATATGTGTAAGTATTTAAATCTGGACTTATTATAGGAACCCCAGAAGGCTATGTCTTATGTTTAGCTGAAGCAGTTGCAATCACAAACAGTTGCTATGGCAGAACACAGGGCACTGACTTGTTATTGTATGGCCAGAACTAGAGATGAGGGAGGGTAGAAACACCTCAAGTCAACTCTACTGTCAGTGAAAGTGCTTCTGGTACTCCAGCCTTTATGTGCAAGTGCCATGGAGTAACTTCAAGCATGTGTATTAATCCAACATACCTCATCAGACTAGGTGAGCTGATCATGAACGGGCAGTCTATGCACTAGGTCTGATGACTTGCAGAAGTGTTACCATATATGTGATACACTGATTATATGTGCAAAGGGCAGCCCTGATTATAGACTTACTCATAGGCTGTAGGAACACAAAACATAACCATGCTGTACATCCATAGTGGCTTTGAGTATTTAGGAGAGAGTTGCAACTTGTACTTCAATTGCAGTATTATTTAATAATTACTTTTCTTCTGAAATACAGAAGCAGATTTGTTCCTGAATTTCTATAGAAGTTGACCTTTGTAAATATGGTAGATTATTGTAATAATTGCTGGAAATAGATTGCATTGTATAGTCACTCCTATGCACGGTTCATTTATACCATGTGTCCTGTACATATCGACTTACTAAATTTTCAGTTTACAGAAAGAATATGGCCAGTATCTTCAAATGTGGTTGGTTTTACTAGTTTAAAACTTCATTGTCTGCAATTCCAAGAATTCATTTGCATTAGAAATTACACTCTTGTGCAAACTGTTGGCAAATAATAATTACAGTTTAAACTGTTAACCAAAATACACCAGAGCTATAGTTCTAGTTGTATTCTGTATTCCTTCACTGTCCACTAAAGCAAATTAATTACACCGCGTTTCTTTTGCAAGTCAGCAGGAGGTAAATTGGTATGGTAGAAATGAATGGGAAGAGTCTAAAAGAAAATTGTCAACAAATTTGCTGTTTTCATTTCTCTTTGCTGCCTTGTTTTGCAATATCAAAGCCTGAAAATTAAACGCATCTATTGTCATTTTGCTTTGGGCATTGTCCTAGTGCTTCTGGAATAGGAACTGTTAGTGGTAAGTGAAAATGTCAGATGGCTTTTTGAATGGCAGCTAAAGGGCGTCATGAGGACTTAAAGAATCTGTTTCCTTTAATTTTGAATGGGCTTCATCATTTGTTATATTTAAGAGATATTGAATAACACAGCCTCAATTTTCTTTTTTTGAGGCTTCTGGTATCTTGACCTTTGTATATTGGGGGATTCCATCTCAATTTTTCCTTGAAAATAAAATCCTCTCTTTTGCTCTGTACTCCATAGAAATAATCTGGGGCATCTTCCACTATATGCAGTGGACTTTAGGCTTGGGTTTATACCTATGAAAAAGCACAATGTTGTAAGTGCATGTGTTGCTCCTACTCTTTACACTTGTGTTTAGATTAAAGAAGCTGAAGAAAGTCATTGCTAATGGATGAGAAAGAAGCACAGTATCCATAACACTGAGTGTGATCCAGTCCCTTCCCCATATCTTCCCCTCGATTCCTTATTTATTACACCTCTTGCCTCACTCAGTTATGATTTAATCAGTTTTGCTTTAATAGAGTGCGCAAATCTGTGGAATATAGGTTACCTGTAATGCAGTTGCCATCTTGTAGGTTAAATGTCATTATCAACATCCTACCAATGCTTCTACTTCTAGATATTAATCTGGAAACTGAGTTTTGTGGACTGCTAACTGGTCTGATTGTGAGCCTTTGTTGATAAAATTCAGGTGATCTAATTTTCTCTATTTTAATCATACGGTCTCTAGTCCCAGTGAGAAAATGAGAATAGTGACATCTACATATACAGAAAAAAAAAAATAGCACTTGCTTCAAAATTCCTGGGATAGCATAAGCAACAGATCATCTTGAATGTTATAAGAAGTTTTAGAGGTGTATAATTGATTTTGAATTGAACCTCGTTGTCTACTGCAGGAAAAAACCTCACCCAAACTGGAAGGTCTCAGAGCATTTAAAAAACATTTTGGTCCAATATTTCTAAATCTGAAAGTAGAGGGAAAAATCTATTGTCATTTTGTTTGTTTGTTTATTTCATTTTCAACTCATTGTAATAACAGGTAAAAAATAAATCAGAACTTTTTATGAGAACTTTAATTGAAATTCGAGAGTTCAAATAAAAAGAAAATTAAAATCCTTAATACAGCTAAACATTTTTCTGGATTCAGAGTGGCTTCAAACAACAGCACTCAAAACCAACCATTTTAATCTCTATAGTGTTGTTTTTCAATTAAATTATTTCAATTTGCTGAGCAGATGATGTGCAGTAATAAAGGGGAGTGACACAAGGGTTGAAAGGAGTTTCAAATATTAGAAAAACATTTTCTTTTCTTTATTTATATTTAGGGGCAAGTCAGAGTTCACCAAAGTCAAGTATGCTGGTTCCCTTGTATGCAATAATTCCAGTTCCTACACTGAAGGGGTTAAAGATCTGAGTCCAGTCTGAACCTTCAACACAAGTGCAAATTGAAAGATGTAGATCTGATCTCACAAGTCTAGACATAACTTTCAGCTGCTTTTAGCCATTGTTCTGTATTGATTTTTACGCTGTTTTACTTAATGAACAAGTTATTTTTCCCTTCCTCTGTGATTCTGACCTTATTCAGTAGAATCTCACTCTGCAACTCTCCTTTAACTTTCAAAAAAATCTCTTCCATAACAGGTTCAGAAAGCAGTTTCCTGTGAATTTTTATGAGGATGTTATGAAAATTAGGGTTGCATTTTTGACCCCATTTAATCTCCAAGCATCTGGCTTCCACTGTTCTGTTTGGTGATGTTTCTTTTCCCCAATATGACTTTGATAAATACTTTTGGTGGGCTGCTTACCCTTTGCAATTCAAAACATTAGAGTTATTTACTACACTCCTCAAACTTTCCTATTGTTTCCACTGTCCTTTGTATCAAATAAGTTGGAGACCAGCACCAGCTTCGCAGCAGATTGATTATGTGGCTGTTGATGGCTGCTTCTTTTGGTAGTTTTGAATTTCAGTTCAGAGTAAGAAGAACTGTGCAAGTCTATAAAATTATATCTTTCTTGCTTTTATTTTCCCTTTGCACATGATGCTTTTATTAAGATGATATACTATTTTTATTTGCCATGAAATCTTAGTTCTACAAAACTAATTTAGTTCAGATGGCAATACTTGACATATGAATTTTTAAGAACTTTGATGTGCTACAGGACAAAATTCTTTTCATGCACCTTTAGTCAATGAGCTGTATTTTTACTGTCAGTAATATTTACTATTTTTTTGTAGCATAGTAGTACCCCACTGTGAGCAGATACCCATTGTAGTAGGCACTAAACCTACATTTATTAACAGAATTCTTGCCCTGAAGAATTTACAGTCCGAACATGAACATATAGAGGATAGGAAAGGAAGGACTGTTCATTCTTTTTTTTACAGAGGAAAAACTTGAATGAAGGGACATGAAGGCTCAGATCCACAAAGACATTTAACTGCTGTTGAAATCAGCTAATTGATTCAAGGTCCATGATCACTCTCTAAAAGTCTCAAGAGGGAAGACACCTAAGTTGGATATACTCTTCCATATAAAAATACTGGGAGGAAAAAAAATCAAAACAATATAAACTAGCCATAAATACATACATGTACATAAATCAGGATGTTTCATGTATTGGTGGAAAACACTCTTCTAGTATGAGTGTTGGCAGCAAAAAACCCAACTGTACTAGTGTAAATTTATAGCTCAGTGCTCTGATGATCAGAGAAAATTAAGAGGCATCTCAGGTATCTAGTCAGAGAGAACTTGAAGTTTTGTCTTTGTCCTTGAAAGCTGACAAGAGAGGCTTCAAAGTTCTCATGACTGTGTGGAGGTTTTGTTTGTTCTGTAACAGAGTTATAAATACATAGTTTATAATGCTTTTGTTTAACATGGGAAATACCCGTTAGAAGCACAGAGGCTGTATGATATGTACAGTGTTTGCTTGCAACAAAGTCTCTCATGGATGTACTAGAGATCTTGGGCTTTTGATCTCTATTCAGTGGATGCCCCAAAACCAGAAAATAACCTGTAGGACTATAAAAATAAAATTCTGAAGTTTATCTAGGGACTTATAAAAAAAAGCCCATTTGACTGACTAATCTCAGAGGAAGACTTAGAGAAGACTCATTGAAACTATCCAAAAACTATATATAATCTTTGTTGTTTGCTATGCCGCTTATTAGCAGGCAAACTCATACAAGGCAGCTCATTCTGTGTAAAACAACACTAATATTGAAATGGCATAATTTCATTGAGCTATCCAAGAAAACTCTCTATTTTTAAGAAAATTAAATGTTTCATAATTTGTGAGACGCTTTTATTATTCTCTTGACACGGATTACAGCATAAAAATAATCAGTTAATTTGAAGATCCATGTAAAAACTTAGACATTAATGTTTTCCTAATAGCAGTTCACTGAAGACATATCTCTATAGTTATCTTACAGATAGTTCTGTTTCAAAGTTGGAGAGGAACTGCTTTTACATTATCTCGCTGGATAACAGAAAATCCCCAGTAATTAATGCCAGATCCTCAGCTCTGATAGTTTCATTGAAACCATTAGGTCTGTGCCAGTTTACATCATTCGAAGATCTGACCCAGCAGGTATAAAAATGAAAATGGCAAGGCAAAAAAATATGAGCAATTTGATATCAATAAAAATGTGCATGAGGTCAATAGGGACGGAGCCTTTTCAAGTTTTCCTTTGACTTTTTTATCCTAAAGACAAACTTTTTTTTTTTCAGACATTGAGCAAGGTAAGGTACAGCAAATGATAAATTATAAAAGAAAATAATCTGTTGTAAAACCTGGGCAGAGGCCCAAGTATTTGTTCCTAAAATATTTATTTTTCCCCAGCTGAATTTATGTGTGAATACACTGATGTTTCTAAAGCAAGTATTAAAAAATGTAACATCTTTTGAGTAAGGAACTGTTTTCAGTTATGCACATTTTAAAAAAAAAAGGTTTTTTCTTTTACAAAATTTGAACTTTGACCTTTCTGAAATCTCACTATCACAACTGACATATTCCAAATGTTTTTATTTGACAATGTTTGCAGAAAAAGAAATTTCAATTCAGAAGTCTGAATCAAATTTCTGGCACAGAAAGATGCCCAGGAAAGAAACTGTAATAGATCAGAGGAGAAGTTAGTGTCTCCCTTTGAATAGAAAATACATTCAATAGCTTGTGTTGAAATTATTGTCACTATAACTTACATCTGGGAAAGCTATATTAATTATTATTTACTGAAGAAAAATTAAATCAGAGACAAATATAGAATTTGCTGATAACTCAAATAGGGGATGTTATCTTTTTATTTCTCTGTAGTACTGGTAGAAAACCTCAATCAAAAATGGTTGCAAGGAAAAATACAGTTTAAATAATGATCTTAATGAAAAAAAGCTCAGACCTGAGACCTGAATGTAGAAAATGAAAAGTCTGAATTTTCCTGAGCCACAGGGCGATAATATTGTATTAAGGAATTGGGTGTGTAGCCCCACATGTGATTAATTAGCTGCACCCAGGTGGTGAGATAAAAGAACAACAAGCAGCTTAGCTGAGAAAGAGCTGCAGGGAATAGGGGGCTACTGTGGAAGTGCTGGGTCAGGGAAAGGGGCTTGCTCTACCAGCTAGATGAAAGGCCTTGTTGGGTACACCTGCTGTGTAGACAGCAGCAGAAGCCCTTGGAAACAGAGGTCTTAAGAGAGGCCAGACAGCAGGATTTGGTTTATCTGTTTTCTTTATTGATGACCTATGTTTGAACAGTAAATATGTGCCTTAGAGGAGGATACAGTGATGCTAAAGATGCTTTGTTAAAAAGTGTGTCTGGTTTATACCAGAGTGGGGAAACTGAGGCAGGAATTTGGGAAAGTGGAGTTGTTGCCTGTATTGCACTGAAGTACTGTTTGGTTCTGCTAAGTCTGTATCTGACTACTGCCTCCAGCTTTGCTTTGCCTTTGGAATGTGTCATGAGCAACAGAGGAACTTGGAATGTTCTTCAGGTCTCTTACTGAAGGTGAATAACAATGCTAATACTGGCTAGTAGAGAGCTGCAGGAGGGACTGGGGAACAGAGAGTAAAATAAGTGGGTCCTATGGAGGAGAGGTTCCTTGTCTAGAGTAGTTTGGGTATGTTCTGGGGCCTAGCCTCATAATAAGGAATGAAATTTATGGAATCAAAGTGAAATTCTATATGGGACAAGGAATGGGGTGGTCTTTATAGCAGGGTGGTCTTAAACTGGGGTTTAATGTATGTACAATATACAAACATTTTTGACAGACCATTAACACCTATAATCTTGTAAATATTTGCAATTTTCTAGATCATAAATATGGCTGCATAAGCAGTTCTTTCAGGACATCATTTATACTCCATTAAAGGTTAATTTACAAGTTAGTACCTTATAGAAAGAAGATATGTGTACTTTTATGTTAACTTTCTGTAAAGGGAGACTGGTGTCTCCAGCAGCAATTTGTAATTCTCCTGTGACGCTCCCAGTGGCACTATTCAAAGCACTATTTGAATTCTTTTCATCAGCTCATGTTCACAGCAAACTTAATCTTCTGTTTTGAAGACAGAGAGGGAAAGAAAAAGAAAAAAGAGCAAGATCTTAGGTCTTCTGTCTGCGTTTCCAAGCATCCAACTGTTTGTTTAAACAGTCTCCCCTGACACGCATTCTCATTTGTCACAGTGCTGATGATACCTGCTGCTGTATCTTAGCCGAACTTTCCTAGCTTGGTTGTGCTAGAGTCCTGGTTGTGAAGGGGGGCAGGGAGGAAAGAGGTAAATAGTAGGGGATTGACTCTGTGGGCTATGACTTTATTCACTGTAATGGCATTTGTGCTTTCTGAAGATCAAAGGCCACAAAAAGGGTGGGGGCCGGGAAAGAGAAAGAAAATTGTTCACTGTGGACCTAGTCAGGAGCTTTCAGAAGTGCCTGTGAGAAATTAGGTGCCTCTCTGCACATTTGATCATCTAACTTTGAAATCCTGATGAGAGAGCTTAGAGAAGTATCTGAAGAGAAGGGAGAATAACTACTCATAAGTCAGGACTATTGAGGAAGAAGGAACAAGGAAGGTGCCAAATTGAACTGATTTTGATCTATTTTGTTTTTCTAAATTACAACTTTCCTTGTTGAGGCTGTAGTTAAACAACTGAGTGGTTTTTTAAATGGCTGTTAGCTGCAGGTATCCTGGAAAAAAGAAATCTGTTGTAAGTTAATATACTTCGTCAGCTATTGGGGTAAAAGAAAGCTTTCTCAAATGATACAGCATGAGTTCTTACAACAGTCTACATGGGTTTGTTCACCATCCATAGGATTTCCCATGAAGAGAGATGAAAGCTTTATGCTTGTTCCTCACTATGTAGTATATGTTTATCTTGGTTATTCATACCTTAATAGTGTAAGGATTTCAGCATTTTTTTTCATGTTTCAAACCACTGTGCACATTGCAGAATGTTCCAAGCTTCTGTTTTTCATATATTGAGATTCTTTCAGGTGGTTTTGTACATGGAGGGTGGTCATTATGGTACATTCACAACACACTAAATAGGAGCTAATTAGGTATTCTTACTGTACTGTTCTCACTGGAAAGCTCTTTATATGAATTTCTCAAAACAGAATGACATCAACACTTGGGTAATTTTCTAAGGCTCAGGGTTGAATTTCTGACTAGGGGATGTGAGAATTGGAAGCTTTGACCATTGCACATTGAATTTGTGATCTTTCAATCCATACTTACATTTCCTTCCTGAAGGAGGCAAATCGAGAAGTAATTAAAAACTCACAGGCTGCAGACTGGTGTGGAGATGAGGGAATACGCTTCCCTCTTATGAGGTTAGTCATCTAATTGCAACTCTATAGAATCAGTCCAATCTGTCAGAACTGCTCCACTTGTTTCAAACAATTGCTTGTTGTCTCAACAAAGAACTTTCTGAGGTACTGTTTGTATCTCAAACCAGTTTTTCTCAATATTTTTAAAAACGTCCTTATTAATCCAGTTGTACCACCACAGTCAAATGAAGTAACTGCTTTATTGAGACCTGAATTAATTGGCATGCATTTTAGTACTAAATTCAGCAAGACTTCTACTATAAATATAGCTGGAGTTGTACCTGGGCCTTGGAGGTATCTGGAATGCTAGTGACAATGCCTTGAGTCCTAGTGTCATACACATGCTTGGAAATCATTACATTTTGCATGACCAGGAGAAATCTTTAACTATTTTAACAGGAACATTGATCTTGATGCTGAAAAGCAGCTGTGTGGCATGATGTTGTTGATTAGTGCCATGTGCTGTGTGGCACAGGAATCCCAAGAAGAGGTTGGAGAGGGGCATATTAAAATAGCAGAACTACATAGATCAGTCACAAGTCCAGTCAGCACTCTTATGAGGCACAGACATGGTTGCTTTAGTGAGTGGAGTGCTGGGTTTGTATGTACATATCAAAAATGTGGTTTTAATTTGTCTTGTAGAAGTTACCATAAATAGCCTTGTTATAGTTGAGGTTGTAAGTGGGTGGGCAAAACAAGACTAGTCATGAAGAAAAGCCTAAAATTTCTCATTCACTAGGGAACTGATCAAAGAACAGTTTCTTCCTACAATCACTAGTAAAGCGGCTGTGGTGAAGGAACATGGGGTTTAATGGCAGTGTTAGTGCTTTAATGTAACTTAGCCTTAGAAATCGGTTAGCCTCAGTGTGTGCAAATCCCTTTGCTGTTTTTTTGGTATTGGGCCTGCTTGCAGGCTGTTGCACACTTGAGGCAGCTTAAAGAAATGTTTATCTACGTTAAGAAGTGGCACAAGTATTTAGCAAGGGCATTTGCTGCTGCTCCTCTGTCTGGTCTTCTTTCATACCACCTGAGATAGCTCCTCTCATATCCTTCAGAAATAGAAAAATCTTCTGAAGAAATTTTTTACTACCCTTTTCCTTTCTCTTGACCCTGCCTCTTAGCTCTAGAAACATGCAGTCCCCATGGAACTAGTTAAGGGCAGGGTCACAACTCAAAGAGAGTCTTTTTCATCTTTCCCTCAGCTGTGCATAGGAGAGAGCTTGCTGTGACTATCGGCTTTGCTCCTGCAGCAGCTCTCTTCGTGTGTACAGAGAAGCACATGCTCATGAGTTTACAGGATCAAGCCCAACACATTTGCTCTTGGCCTTCCTCTCTCACATTTCATATATAAATTTACACAGTGGAAGCTAAACTTCTGGAGAGAGTCCACAGGGGCTACTAGGATGGTTAAGGGGCTGGAGCATCTTTCTTATGAGGAAAGACTGAGAGAGCTGGGCCTGTTTAGCCTAGAAAAGACTGAGAGGGGACCTTCTCAATGTTTATAAATATCCAAAGGGTGGGTGTCAAGAGGATGGGGTCAGATTCTTTCCAGTGGTGGCTAGAGATAGGACAAGGGGCACAAGCTGGAACACAGGAGGTTCCACTTCAGTAAAATGTGAGAAAAACTTCTTTACTGTGAGGGTGCCAGAGCACTGGGACAGGCTGCCCAGAGAGGTTGTGGAGTCGCCTTCTCTGGAGATGTTCAAAACCCACCTGGACGCTTTCCTGTGCAACCTGCTCTAGGTGAACTTGCTTTGGCAAGAAGGTTGGGCCAAGTGATCTCCTGAGGTCCCTTCCAACCCCTACCATTCTGTGATTCTGTGTGATTTACAAAAATAATCACAGATAAGTAAATACATTTTTGTCTCAGTATGTGAAATCTTCCTTAATTCTTTGGGTTGAATCCAGATTTACACAAGTGCAGAGCTCAGTAAGAATGTAGGCCTCACCAATTATGATGTCAACTCATCTAGCTGCTCAAATGACATTTGCTTCTCTAAATTTTACAATAATTTGAGGAGTGTTTAAGATCCTCCGTAGAAATCTTAATTTAAAATATTAATTTTTGTTACGTAAATTGGTGCAAAAATATGTTCAGTTGCCTAGTCTTCGAAGTAGTGATATGTCACATAGTTATTCAGGAAGCTTTACAGAAGGTTACTTGGGGACACCGTTAATGTGTAACATCTTTGTGCTGATAATTTTGTATATGTTATCATTAATTTGGCTCTTGCATTTATCAGACTAGGATCCTTTACCTTTTTATGTAAAGGATGGTGAACAAACGTAAGAGAGCAGTCTTTCTTTTGTGAGGGAAGGAAAATGTGCCAGTGCTTATGAAATTATTATGTTATGGTTTGTTTATAACTAAGTCAAAAAAATTAATGTTTTTATCCAGACATTGATCAGGAAGGGTTTATTCCTGCAGCAGCAAAGTTAATGAGGTATTAACCAGCACTTTGCAGTCTGATCAGAGCTGTCATTCCACAGTACTCTTTTTCTAGTCCTCCAAATTACTACTTTTATAATAGAATGTTAGTGTGAAAGAAAACTTTTTCATGTTTTCCTGTCATTTTAAAAAATGCTTTCTTACAATTCTGAATACAAGAAAGCAATTTCATCTTTGCAATAAATTTCTGGGTACAATACATTGTCATTAAATTGTTTTGCCTTAACTAGTTTGTTGCAAATTGACAGTACAGTGTTTTTCTGGGTAACAGTCAGCTTTGTTTGCTGAATAGTTTGCATGAGTTGAAGATACTGACAATGCTTACTGAATTCACCATACTTCTGATCTTTCAGTATAAAGCACAAATAAAAGGAAGAGCTACGAGAGCAGTTTATTCCCAATCCATCTCTGAAGTTGTGTCTTCTTCTGATTTAAAATAATCAAAATAGACTCTTGAAGCAATTGATTGGTTCAAATCCTGTTGCAGTTAATAGTGGCCAGTAGCTTTGGATGGCTATTTCTGGTCCACAACTGGTTGTCTCCACTTATCACCTGTTGAGGCTTTTTGAAGAGATTTTTTGCATCATTCATTCTTAATATAGTATTATTTTCAGAACAGTGCAGGTAATGCAAACACCATTTTTTTGACCTTGTTTTAATCCTGACCTGTCAATTTTAAAGAAACTTTTTTTTCCCATTTGTTCCTGGATTAATAACAGTGTAAAATCCTGTGTTACTTGAAATAGGTGAAACTGTATATCAGTGCACTGTATTGTCTTCTTAGACAGAGGTGAAAATGAGTTAATATCTCTTTATATAGAACTAATGGAATAAAATTTCATTATAATTACTTTCAGACTTCACTGACTTTCATATTTCACTCATCAGCCTAATTTTCTCACCCATCTGTGTATGCTATTCAGTTGTATTAATTATTCCATATTGAAAACCACTATTTGATAATTAGTTGGGGGCATAATTTGAAGCAAATACTGTAGTGCATTTTTGCTTTTCTTTTTATTCAGAAATCATCTGCAAGCAGCTTTCTCAAAAGTATTATTTACAGAAAATTATTTACCTGGCTCTGATACTTGAAGAAATATAGTTATTCTCTAATCATGCCTAAAAAGCTCGTTGTATGTATCTAATTAAAAAAAAAAAAAAAATTCTAATTCTCTTGGTTGCTGTTTTTAGATGGTCACGTATCAATCAATCTAGTAACTTTCAGTACAGTAATTTCTTCACCTGAACAAAAGAACAGAATGCATGGATCAGTTACTTCCTGCATTGCTTCTCAAGGAATACAAAAGTTCATGCATTATCTCTGAGAAGTTATCTAGTTCTATTTTTTTGCTTGCTTGGAAATATAGTTCAGATGCTTCTTTAGACAGACAGAAAAAAGAGAGAAAAGGAGTTGATTCCCTACTTTGGAGCATGCCTTCTCAAAAACATGTCTTGCAGGCAGGCAACTTCCACTGCAAATTCAAAACTCACCACTGCAATCTGGAATATTTTATTTCCTTGTATGCTTGTGATCATTTATTTTTGACTTCACATTGCAAATGTATTTCTGGTACACAAGTGGCATTTAATTCTTATTCATCTACTGTAAGCACCATGTGCGCAACTGGAAATATTGTCTGAGCTTAGAAGCAGCTTTCTTCTACATTTTGACAACTGATTGACAACATAGAACAGCAGTAGCTCAGTGCTGCCAAAGTTTGTTAGGATTGGTGTTTGTTGTGATTATCTGTTTTTAGGAGTTGAATCTAGGGTTGAAGAAAGTAGATATCTCTCATAAGCAACGTGGTTTCTTATCTGTAACGTATTGAGACACTCTCCCTACCCAAACCTAAGATCGAAGAGCTAACAAAGCTTACAAACCATCAGATCTTCAGCAGATATCTGAAAGGCAATAACGTAGAGGGGTGCTTATTTTTTACTAACAAAACAGGAGCCCCTGTTATGGAATGAAGATCATATTGTGTGGAGCTGTGGAACTTCACTTAAAATTAGAGAAGATTCATTTAACTTTAAAGCCTGGACTCATTTTTCATGAGGGCTGTAGAAATTATTCTGGCTAGAAGCAACCAGTAGTATTATTCTGTTTATGATTCTCAAAAGCCTACTGAATAATGCTGCATAATAAAATCACATTCAGTTATTCATAGATAAATTGTTGGAAAAACTCTGGCCAAAATTTCAATTCTTAGCATTGTATATATTTCTTTAAACACATATTAGAACTATTTGAAGTTCTATTAATCATATTTTCCTGTTACTTCCTTATATTTAAAAGTTACATTATGGTATAAATAATAGAGGAAAATCTAGGCAATCTTTGTGGTGGGGTGGTTCTATTAAGCTTGTAACTGTGTTTATTCCACTGTTAGAAAACATAGCTGTTTCACTTGTCTTTGTGGCCACTAACTTTATTTTATTCTCATTTTATGTAATCTAATCCTTACAAGGGGAAGAGGATGGGTGGGTCCTGATATCTTCTCTCTGGTGACCCAAGGATAGGACCAGGGGAAATGGCAGGAACATGTGCCAAAGCAAATTTAGATTGGCCATGAGGAAAAGGTTCTTCAGGCAGAGGGTGGTGGAGCACTGGAACAGGCTCCCCAGGGAGGCAGCCATGGCACTAAGCCTGACAATATTCAAAAAGCATTTGGACAAGGCCCTCAGACACATGGTCTGAATCTTGTGACTGTCCTATGCTAGGGCAAGAGTTAGACTTGATGATTCTTGTGGGTCCCTTTAAGAAACATCTTGTTCTACCTAAAAAGCTGTTGCTATCAACATTCAAATTAATATACCATTGTCAGAGTAGAAGTGATTTTCATTAATAGCACCATAACATCTGATTCTGGTCATGCTTGAGAAGGAGATCAACAACATATCACCGAAAAACAGGAAAAAGAAGTGCTCTGTTTCTGACCAGGGTGTGCATATTTGCCAGTACTGCTCAGATCAGTGCAAAACCAAAAACTGATCACAAAGCAAACTTCTCATTGGGTTTTTTTTAATGTTACAGTCAAGAAGGGCACCCAAATGAGAACCTGTGACCATTCTTCTGTTCAAGGGTTCAGATGTTATACTGGGCAGTGATATTTGAAGAGTCATTCTCTTGTCCAGCACTTATTATCTATAAGATTTCAGTTGGACTCTGTTGCCTATAGGAGAGACTGCGTTACCGTATAAGATACTTCTGTGCAGGTTTGTAGGTTACTCATACAAGTTATCTATGAAATGCATGCATACAGATCATGCCCCCTTTTTAATTTTTTTTTTTTTAAAAGGAGCAGAGAAAAGGTATTTGGTGAGAGTTTCCACATTGTGTGAATTCAGTTAATTTTTCCTTATAGCACCTCATAATTTTTCTGAGCAGAGATCATTAATCATTCCAAATTGTGTTCAAGTTTGTGTGATAGCTGTAAGACCACCAAACTCTGACCCTGGAGGAAATGAATTCCTAAAGGTGAAAAGCAAGGGGTTTTTTAATTAAGCCACCTAAGCTGCCTGGTTTTGCAAATATTTATTAACTCAATTCAGATGAAGTCAGATTAACACTTCTAGATGCAAAGAATGTTGTTTCATTGGACCATGAGTCCTTGTTTTCAAATTGATATTTGATCTTTTAGCACAACAGCAAATTATTTTCCCCGTCTGTCTTCTGTGACAAATCTAATGAATGTGATATCTGGAGGGTGGTGTACAAACAGTTTTTAAGTACTTAATTTGTAAAAGTATAGGTAGTAGTTATTTATAATAGGCTGTTGGGGTTTGGTTTTGTACACTTTCTGAAGTTAATTTTTAATATTCTTTTAAGTTTGCTGCATGTAACTGAAACATAAGTGAACATGTAGATAAGAAAACATTCTTGATATAGTAAATTTGTAGGGTATGTGAGCTTGGTATCACAAAGGCTTTCTTAGCCGATGTCTTTCTACTCTAGGACTAACAAGTGTTTTAGTGTGAGTTGAAGGACAAAAGGTACTTTGAAACTTGGCCTGGCTGGAGACTGAACCAGCCTAGAGTATGACTTCATAAAATCATAGAATGGTTTGGATTGAAAGGACCTTAAAGCTCATCTGGTCCCACCGCCCCTGCCATCAGCAGGGACACCTTCCACTAGACCAGGTTGCTCAAAGCCTCATCCAACCTGGCCTTGAACGCTTCCAGGGAGGGGGCATCCACAACTTCCTTGAGAAACCTGTTCCAGTGTCTGACCACCCTCATAGGAAAGAATTTCTTCCTAATGTCTAATATAAACGTGCCCTCTCCCAGTTTAAAGCCATTTCCCGTTGTTCTATCACTACCTGCCTTTGTAAAAAGTCCCTCCACAGCTTTTTTGTAGGACTTAGAGCAGACTGTGCCAGATGCGGTACTTTGAGTGGATGTGGGCACTTGCCAGGGTGCTGGTATGTGTTGTAAACACCTTCTGCCCCAAGATTAACCAGCACTGTTCTTTCTGGTTTAAGGATAGGTGAGAATGAGTAAAGCATGTCCCAGATAGCCTGTTAACAAGATGGAAGTTCAAAGACTTTTGCTAATGTATCAGGATTTGGCCTATACCACAATCTCTCATGAACAGGGAATGATTTTCTCAGTCCTGAAAGGAAGAGTAAGTGGCCTGAAGATTGCATGCCAAGTGCTTTGCTGAGTCAGAATTTGAATATGAGAAATAAACCCGAGAATCTCATTATCTGAATCGGATTCTCTTTGACCTCCTGGCAAAGAAAGTAATGCTTACTGCAACCTGCCATGAAAAGTAGGAATTTATTTCAGTTTCATTTCTCACCTTTGGTGTTGATTAATGCATTAGTTAGGACATGAGAAAGATGGAGAAATGGAAGCTGTGAACCAAATCCATCAAAAAATTACGTGTTCATCAGAGAGCAATGATCATTTCCTATTCTGTTCTTTTTTGTGTTGATGGAAATGGGACTTGTGGCAACAAAGTGAGGACTAGTAATAATGTTTATTGCTTACAGAGAGGCTGGCATAACTAATGGAAAGGCAACAGATTCATCAGTTTTAGGGCTTAGGGAAAGTGATGAGAGGATATTTGTGAACTGCAATTCTAACTGCTGCATATTTTAAAAGCAATTGCAAAGTAATTATTTTTGGTGAAGTATGTTACAGATCCCCTATATTCTACACAGGAAAGGTTGGGTTGCATTTCCTGCATTGTAATTTTACTTTTATTGAAATGTTGGACTTCAGGAAAGAACAATCACATATTTTGAGTTTTGACACTGATTTCGGTATACCTCATACCCCTTCTAAAGTATACACAATCATATGTTCTTGTCCCTGTAAGTTGTAAAAAGGTTTTAACAAAAATTCTTTTATGTCCATGTACGTTGCCTCTGTAGTAAACCTTGGACCTTCATGATTTGAAAGCTATCATAAATGTTCTGCAAGAGTGTTTAAATGTGCTTTTTAACTCAGTGTGAAATAGAATTGCACTGGAATGCCTAGAGTTACTTGATGGAAATCACTTCTATTCTCTTTAGGTTTTTGTATTGCTCCTGTGAGACTGGTTTGGAACACCTCAGACTTATTTTTGTTTTAACTAAAATGTAAATGAACAGTAATATCAGACAAAATGATTGCAGTATGAATTCCAGCCTGTGTAAAACCATCATAGCCAGGATGTACGATGTCTCTCTAGTAGAGATGACCCATGAGGCTATCACAAAAGCTGGTCTAGTGAGACAGATCTCCTTGTGGTTCCTTCTCTGATAATGCAGACAAATAGGCTCTTGTTTTGAATTGTTATTATCTAGAATAGTCTGTCTTTATCTGGAAAAATTATTCTCCCCAGGTAAATGTTACCCTTTGAAAAAAGTCTCCCTCCTCATACTCCCTGTTCTCAGTATCAAAATTTTTCTGAAATGGTACTTTATTCTTGTTTTTTGAAATGCCTGATTTTAATAACTCTAAAATATTTGTTAAAGACAAGTCATTACCCTTAAACAGATTTCTGCTTCTATCAGGACAAACAAGTTGCTCATTAAGGAGTACCTGTTTAGTGAAATAAACACTGCTTGGGATTCACAGAATAGTAGTAAGTTGTTCTTCTGTTATCAAAGTTGTTTCTTTGATCAGAATGAAAAGCAGTGACACTTGTTTAGTGCTATAAAGTAGATGCTTTTATATGTCAAGTTTTGAAAAAAAGGAGTTTCACCTTCAGACATACATTACTGTAATCATACAAAAGTTGAAATGACAACCATCATTATATTTACAAGTTCCTTTTGGTCTTTTTAATGACCATGTTACAACCCATAAAATTCTGATCTTTGAAGACAGCATCACTTTATAGCTATAGTTTAAAAAAATAAAAAAAAAAGCTTATCTGGAATCATGCATATCTGCCTTTGTTCAGCTTTATTACATGCTTGATTTCTGGTAAATCCTATTTTTTCTTTTTTCTTTCCTAATCTAGAAATTGCCAGCTATGAAAATCTTGTTAATTTCTGTTTGTAAAATGTTCTGCTGTAACTTGGATTAAATGCAGTGCAGCTGGGAGTAGTCATGGCCAAACAATACATGGCATAAATTACCTCTATGTGGAGTGTCTGACTAGATAGCATAATCAACAGGAGACTGACAAAACAACACAGTTGCACTATTGTTGCTGACAACTTCATTATTTCTATGATGTTCAGCTGGATAATCTGTTTCTGAGGGACAACATTGTCTTCAGACATGTCTAAGGTACTTTTATAAGCTTTCTCAAGATGAATGTGTTTGCACAAGTTTAGGTTTTTTTCCTAAATCTAATAGAACAATTACATCCTAAACCTAAATTATAATAATTGCAGGAACCATTAGCAAAGAGCATTTTGCTCTCCATCGTTTTTGCAATAGGGCAACATTTCTGTCAAGTAGCGTTGGTGAGCACCTCCGATGTGTATGTGGATTGCTTAGGGCAACAGCAGCTGCTCTTTGATTCCTTGTCTGAAACAGTAGTGGCTTTAAGGATCTCATGAACTTTTCATACTAAGATATTTCTGTTTACTTACACTTCAAATGATCCCAAATGACTAAGAAGTGTTTTGTAGCTCAAACACTCCAGGCCTGATTCTGTTCCACTGTAGCCAGGGATGATTATTCTTAGGAATTTTCCAATTAAAAAGGCTAGGAGAAAAAAATGCCACTTTGTCAAAAACAAACTGTTCAAAAAATATGCCATCTTTAAAGAATTCTGACCAGACAATTCTGACTTCCTGCTAGTTCATCTAAAACTGTACTCTGAAATATAGGGTCCACAGTTCCAGGGCACTGCTGCTATACAGGCTGCCACAAGGCTGGAGAACTCCTGGTCTTCATGTCCCTTCCTGTGGAAGTGGGAGCCTGCAAGCCCCAGGTGCTGGTGTATCTGCAGCTCCAGCTCTGCAGCAGAGCCCGGGTGTGTTGAAATCCAGGTTGTGCCAAGAGGACTGTAGATTAGGAACCATGGCTAAGGCAGGAAGCCTGGAGGAGCTGTGGCTGCCAAGCTCAGTTTCTTTTAGTCACTTCCATCACAGGTGTCTCAAATATTTCAAAACACTTGAGAAAATTATTTCACTGGGAAATTTTCTAAACTTCATCCAAACACAATTCTTTTTTCTTCACTCATAATTTCAGAATTTCTTGAATTTGATCATGTCTGTGACTGATGAACTGGGAAATATTTGTCTTTTTTATGAATATACTGAATACTTCTGTGTCTCTGTGGATAATAGGTTATTTGCTATGGATTTGGATCAAGAACACTGGCTAAAGGAGCTAGTGAAACAGTAAGACCCAGATAAGTGTCTTTCAGGAAACACAAGAAATCAGGGAATAGGACAGAGAATTAACAAATTGGCAAAAGAGTAAGTGTGAAAGGTGATAGGTAAACAATGAGCCAGAGAAGCAGAAATTGCCAAAACCAGAGTTGGAATTTACTACAGTAGCTTGTATGTATAAAAGTTTGCAAGAAAGAATAAGTGTGGGCACACAGAAAGATATGTTTTTATAGGCTTGCTTGGTTTTGCTTGTGGCTTTTTTTTTTTACTTTTCTCACTGTATACCTTTGGCTGTATTTAAAAAACACCCCAATATCATGTTTCAAGGAGTAGAGTCACTTTAACCACCTTTCTAGTCATAGATTTCCAAATAAGAGAGCATACAGATGCCAGACAGACTTGGCCTGCCTGTTGCTACTTCAGGAGGGAGGCTGGACATCCCGTTCCCAGGTATCTGATCTGCCTGGCTACATTGCCCGACCCTGAGCGCAACAGTGTACGGGATATCAGATCTGATGTCTGAGCAGTATTTGTTCTTTTAGGGGAATTATGGACAGTCTAAAATACAGCTTTGTCTCTAATGATGATGACAGATTTGCCATTGACTGATTATGAAGTAAAGTCAGGCTCTGTTTGAAGATTTAAAATTCCAAATGTTTGAGTGAGTTTCTTTGCTCCAAACTTCCCACCCAGTTTCCAGACTAATCGTTTTCCAAGTGTTTTTCACAAACACAATGTATGCCTAGCACCGAAAAACAAGGTGATATAAAACATAGGAACATTAGTTTCTGTGTATGGAGGACGCACTTGCTACTGAAATACCATTTGCAATTAAGCGTTGGACATTGCATACTTGGGACAATGTAGTACCTGTGTGTTGCTCCTGCTCCATGGATCACATCAGGCTTTTGAAGACCTGGGTGAGTACTGCCACCTATTGATTGACGAACTGAAAAAGAATGTCTCCAGCTGCCCTGAGATTTTATATAGAACAGCTTTGTGAGCTTCTCCTCTGCATAAGAACAGCCCCCCTCATCCCAGAAATATTACCAGTGTCCAGAAGAAACAAACAGCATTTGCTAAATGGAGTTAATGGCCAACGCAATGTACTGCTTGGCTGCTAAAAATCTGTGGTGTATAAAGCTGAGAACAATATAGCATAAAAAATTTGGTAAATGTGTAAGTTAATCAGCCAACTTGAGTGGCCTCTTTAAACAAAATGTACCACTAAACATACATCTTCATTAAAATGTCCAGCTTTAGCAATAATAATAATAATAGCAGCTTGTGGAATCAGCTCACAAAGTGTGCTGCAGATAGGAAAACTTTTAGAGTGATCAAACATGAAATGAAAATCTCTCTCAACAGGATAAGGAAATAGTATAAGTACAGCAAACAAATTATTTTGTTCATCTAATAACTATGAAATATAGGTAAATGAAATAATAAATGGCTGACATCTTTGAGCTACCTAATGGAATCATCGAAGCCTAAGGACATGCAAGTTTCTGTACAAGATCACACTAACAGATTTGCTTGCGTGTGCTTTATCATAAAGGTTTTTGTGTTCTGTGGGTTTTTAGTCTTCTAAAGACTAGAAGACATCCAGAACTAGGTGCTTACCACACTTATTTACACACACTTATTAATTATTTTTAGTAATTAATTTCATGCTTTTTTAATGTGGTAAATTTATGATTACTTACCTTACTGAGTGTTGTTTTGTTTTCTGGCTTTTGAACAGTTTAGTAATGAACTTAAATTCATATGACAGAAAGGTTAGGAATATGTTTACTTGATTTACAAACTAATTATCTTTCATAGAACTAGCTTGGGCAATAAAACATCTTGGCTTTTACTTTTCTACTAAATAATGTTTGGGTAGCAATGGAGAAGTAGTAAGCATTATGAAATTGAAATGGCAGTTGTTGAAGGTCTACTTTTCACCAAGTGGAAAGGAGAAAGCAAAGGAGAGAATGGAGAGTACTGATCCACGATGAGAAATTGCTAGAAAATGTTGTAGAATAGACTAGTTTCAGTAAACTCACTTTAGCATTTTCCTCTGAAAACAGCTGGAAATGGAGAATTCCTGCTCATAATCAAGTTCCATAGATGGGGTTTATACAGATCAAAAAAACTTAAATCAGGGATTTTGACTTAGAAGACTGATCATTATTCCGCACAGCACTGAAAATGGAATTTTTATTCTTACATTTAAAATAAACTAATGTAGACATTTCAGATTTTCAGTATGCTTTTTTTTTTTTTCCTAGATAGTATCCCAGTGTTAAAGGTATTTAGTGGTTTTCAAAAGATTTCCAGTCTTCCTCCTGTTGACACAGAGCAGTGACCTCAGTCAGCTGTCCTGCAGTCTTTTGACTAATGATCCTCAGAAGCAGCAGAACAAAAGAGGGAATCCTATACACGAGGCCCGTGATTTTCACAGTATAGGAGAAGCAATGTTGTGCATAACATATTGTCATCGAACTTTGTAATTTTCTGCTTCAGCCAATCATGCAGGTAGTTGCATTTGAAATTCTTGTTCTGTCTTTGTAATATGTACATATGTGTGTTTACGGACATACACATACATATATGCATATAGAAAATATCTCAAAAATGGTTGGTCCATGTCCAGATTGATTTTGAAAGTATAGAATAAGTTCAGGTCCCATGACATACAAATGTCAGGCCCATGACTAGATTTTAGCTTCAGTTACTTTGGCAAAAGGATGCTATTTGGTTTGCAGTCCAGTCCCCTTAACTGAGTTTTGAAGGATGGCATAATCAGATGGGTGACCAGCTTTTGAGAGGTTTCCAACATTTTCTAAAAATCAAGCATCATGTCTGAACAAAGCCAGTGAAATCTTTTCAGCAGATTGTAAGAGCAGCTCTAGTATCCCTTTAAAAACAATTTAAAATACATTTTCTATAGGTATTAATTATATTATATTAATCATCACTGACTGGAACAGACCAAGGAATTAGTGTGTCTTAATTTTTTTCTGTTGCCAGATGGTACACAGGAATGTTCTGGTTACATGAATTTAATCCAGTGGACTGTCCAGGAAGGGTAACAGTTTTCTAGATTGTTGTTTATCTTTATCACCTACCTATTTTTAGAATTCTAGGGCTGTTACATTTATTCCATGTTCTGACTCTGTAACATCTTTGTGGGTTTCTGTGGGATCCAGCATTTGCAGTTTTTTGTCCTATAGTAAAATAAATTTTTTATTTTGGAATATCACTCTTCCACTATTTTGCCAGCTCTTAATGCAGACGTTACAGGATTTGTTTTAGCTGAAACATAGACATCAATAAAATATTTTTTTTCTTATTCATTTAATAATCTTTTTTTAAGCATTACCTGTTCAAGCTGGGAGCTTTCAAATGATCTTGCAGATGTCCCATAGCTATGGATCTGGTTGCTGCTTTTGTTGCTATGATTGCAGACAGCTGTAGTGATAGCTTTCTCGAAGAAAGAAGAAACAATACATCACATGCAACATGCATTACTGGACCGAATGTAGGACTGTGATTCTTTTTTTCCCCTTTTTATTAGTTTAACATAAAACTAACTGCTTTAAGATGGCTGCATTAATGTCTTTTTACTCACATTTCATGGCAAATTAATTACAATCGCAGCTTTGTTTACCCTGAAAGTAATTATTTTTCTACTTGCATGTTGTGCTGCTGATCAGTTTTAAGGGATACAACAAGCTAAAAGCACAGAGAAGTCATGGCATCTTTGTCTATGGAGGCAAGAGCTTTCTATATTAGCCATTCCTATAGCTGCATAGGTAACTAGGATAGAGTTAAGACACCAAACATTTTACCTGTGATACAGCACTATTTGCTTTAAATACTGTTTTGCTCTGACATCTTGTCCGTGATCTTGGGCTTCAATAATTGCTAGTAATAAGCTTTTTGGTATCTGATCATTCATGCAGTGTAAGGAAGAGATTTACTCATTCTGCCCAGAGGCTGAACCAGCAGAGACAGCAAAGCCAGTGTGATTCATTG
This sequence comes from Antrostomus carolinensis, assembly GCF_000700745.2. Taxonomy (NCBI): domain Eukaryota; kingdom Metazoa; phylum Chordata; class Aves; order Caprimulgiformes; family Caprimulgidae; genus Antrostomus; species Antrostomus carolinensis. The sequence continues at coordinate 62,272 of NW_010292234.1, forward strand.
AATGAAGACAGTGGACAATTACCAGCAATTTCTTCACGTTTTGCCTTGGATAACCTAAGCTGGTAAGTCTAATTTAACTCTTTAATGCATATATTTTTAATTATTATTTTGAAGTACAAAATTGCTTCATAAACATATTTAAGAGCACATAGTGTTGAGTGGTTTCTTGACTGTTGTGTTTTCCTAAAATCTGAAGTTAATGCTTTTACAGCTATGCTGTGTCCTGCCAGTCCACTCGTCTATATAGTGCAGCGTATATGTGCCACATACAACAGATAGTGAACAGTAATTTACATTTTTTTCTCTCTCTGCAATATGTTTTTAAAAGGACATGAATATTATATCAGTATCTGCCAATCAAAAAAAAAAGAAAGGTTCAATAAGGATAACTAATTTATATTAATGTGTATCTGAATTTGACTTCTAAAGCACCCTGCTGTTGGGGAATAAGACGGTTACTTCAGTGTTTAGAAGCATAGATAGAAACTGAATCACAAAGATTGATATACAGTATGTGCAGCATGAAATATGTGTTGGAAGACTTTGATCACTGGTTTGGTATATGCTGTAGCAGGATGACAGTCACACAAATGAGACTGTTTTGGTGATTATTTCCAGGGTAGTGCAGTAACTGTTTCCCCAGAGGTTATTTGTTATTGAAACCATTGCTGTAAGACTTTCATTTTGTGGTTGTTTTTTTTTTTTTTTAAATAAATTTGGAAATGGAAACTACTGTTAATTATGACTAGTTATAAGGGGAGTTGCTGTTGTTATTTTGCATAGTGCTGCCTTTTACTGAGAAACCCTGTAACATGCTGCTTACTGTAGTTTTGACGTGCTGTGAGGATGCTAGGTAGTCAGATCACACAGGGTACTCTGAACTGTATTACGATGTCCTTATAATTTCATTCTGACCTGTGCTAGGTATAGGCAGAGGCTTCCATAGGCAAAAGTCTCAAATGGGTCAGTTCTGGACATTGCCTGTTTCTAAACAGTTAGTCTTTGATATACTGTAATAATTTCAGTTGTGACAATGATATACCCTCAGGTTAAGTGCATTTCAGTTGCAGGATTTGTTATTTCAATTAAGACAATCCATATTCTGGGGTTTCACCTGATCGGTGAGGTGAGGACATAGTTGTAAAAAACCAAAACTGAAGGAGCCTAAAACTGCGCTTACAAAATAGTTTGTTGGTAAAAATAAAATGCCAACATCCAATAAAAACACAGTAAGTTTTCAATCACAGAATCCTGTGATTTGAGCTGTCTGCTTTCCTTATTTTCTATTATACTTTTTACCCATGATTTTGCTCAATCCCATTTCCATTGCTCTCCTGGGAGTTATTTCTACAGCCTAAGATGATCACACTTCCAGAAAGTTTTCCAGAATATGCAGCCTCCTTTTACCTCTCTCTTTTTTTTTTTTTTTTTTTTTTTTTTGCATTTAACACCTTGTATGTGACTAGAAAACATGTGAAGTACAATAATTTTCAGTTGCATTTTGCATCGTACTGTTTCAGTATACTGGTAAAAAATGCAGTTCATTTGCATTATATTATTCCAGCCATTGCTTTATTGTTTCATGTTTATTCCATGCACTGTTTCGCAATATTGATGGTTAGCATACAGGAAACATTCATATATTTCAAGTCACTTGTGATGCACTGATTCTGTGTGGACAGCAAAGATGCCATCTGTTTTATTGTTGAATAACTGTAATTTTTATGGTGTTTACTTAGCTTCTCTACAAACTCACTTGTTCTTAACTTAAACTTTCATGAGATTATAAAAGATTCTGTCCTCTTCTTACATTAGTTATTCTTGAGGATCTGCTTTGGCTGTGTACTGAAAAAGCTTCCATGTGTAATATGGACAACCTATTGTTACTGTCCTCAGAAGTTTAGACAGTAATGTGCTGTTTTCTTCTGAATGCATAAATCCTGTTTCATTGGTCAGATCAAGGTGGGAAGGATTCCAGCAACCCCTAGGAATTGTAATTGCTGGAGTCAAACTATGTTTAGATGCTGTCAATGTGCACAGTAACCCATGCCATGCAGAACAGGCCTGAGTAGACTTGGTAATAAACTCCTGCTAGGCTTTTCTGGGTTGGAGATAAAGGCTAGCAGCACAATGATACTCAAATTTGCTTTCATCTTGAGACTACATCAGCATCCTGTAGTGCTGTAATGTATTTGGAGAACCTAGTTTCTTTTTACAGTGTACATATTGAAACAGAGAGAACTGATCCGTAAACTGTCTCAGTTTTTAATGTATATTGGGAGATGTGTGACTAGAACACCTCTACCAAACCCTCATATTTCCTGGAAAACTGTTAAAAAACTGAGAGATGCTTCTCCTTTACTTGCTCAGGTTAATAGTGCGTCATAAAAGAAAATGTTGCTGTCAAACTGTTCTCTGTAAAAAAGTTGGGATTCTGAAAATAACTTCTCCACTTCTCAAGAAAAGCTTAATTTGATGACTTTAAAAACATAATGTGAAAGACACCTGGGCAACTGAGTTTAAGGAGATAGATACAAATACACTTCCTGCATTAGTGAATGCTGGAGAAGTGGTTGGCTTTTAGGAGTCAGGCTGGCAAAATTCCTTTATTAGTAATTTTTTTAATCCTCAGAGGTATTGTCACAATACTAATTATATGAACTTGAAGCACGGCAACATCTATAGGCATGACTTTAAATATAAATAAATGCCTCTTCACACCAACACCAATAATCTTCAGCCAATATCAACTCTTCTTCGACGGCTGTCCGCTCCACAGATAACTTAAGGACTTGAAGTCAATGAAGGAAGGTCAGTCTAGGAAGATAAAGGGGGGACTTTATCAGCTTAGGGAGGACTGAGAAAGGCATCAGCCATGTTAGCTTTAATAACACCAGTTTTAATAATACTATGATAGATAAAAGAAGTCCTACTGAGTAGATATACCTAATTTAATTAATGTAAACTTACTAAATGTCTACACAGCTTCTCAGTAAGTTTACATATTGGTATACAGGCTTAGTGAAGCTTGGAATCTCTCCACAATGCAGTATTGTGCCTCTCAGAGGTGCTGAGCCTGTTGCTTTTCATATTAAAAAAATATAATCCCCAAGCAAGCACAGTGGAGCATGCTGAGCCACCTTTGAATTAAGTATTGGATGGGTCTACTCTTCTTTTTTTGTACTGGTATTGATGATGTTTAGGTTTGTGTGGTAAATGGAAATTGTTTTCTCTCTCTCCTGAGTTTACCACTGATTTTGTGGTACTTGGTGTTCAATGACAGTACTCTTGGAAGCAAATAATTTTGGGAAATTGAAACTTCCTTTACAAACATGCCTATAACATTTATTGGCCTATTTTTAGCTACAATTTGGGACTGATTTTTGACCCATACTTTATTGATGAAAGTAAGAAATTCCTGAAAGCAGAGGTAAGAAGAGAAATTTGTGTAGGATAATGTGTAGCTGTATATACTAATAAAAACTGTGGAAGTGTTACTCTAAGTAACTGAGAATTAATTGATTATTATTAGTAGTATATTATTATTATATTTAGTAAATTGATGAATTTCTTTAAAATACTAGTCATGTGGAAGACGGGTAATGGGCTTTTTCTTAAGCTTACTTTTAATAAATATCTGAAAACAAACAGAACTATTGAAGCTATGCTAAACAGAGACAGATGTGAATGAAATCTTTTGACCATCTTAAAAAGAATTTTATTTCATGTTTATACTCCCAAATGGTTCCGTGAATGCATCTCTAAAACAAAAACCTGTCTTCTAAGATGGTCCAATATTGAAACTCAACACTTAGCAGCAACTTCAATAAAGTAAAGCCTAATCCACACTGATTCCAGCACACGGTTCCAAATAATTCTGGCGTGTCTGGAATATTTGTGAGTTGGCATCGGTGATCATAATTTTAGTGTAATGCTACAGTTTGACATTAATGAACTACTTCTCATGTTAGAGACTTTGATTAAATGTATTTTGCTATGTTCCTTGGTTTCCACTCAGCCTTTCTACCTAGTCAATGCAAGCTTGCTGTTTGGGGCAGAGAATAAAATGCTTCACTTGAAGAGACAGTGATTTCGGTTAGTTCTTGTGGGCACTGCTGAAAATATATGTAATAGTTAAAAGGCAGGATGAACTGCTTGTGTGCGCCTTTTGTCTATAAGCTCAGTGAAAAGCAGTCCAAAATCATTGTAGTGTTGTCACTCCCTGAGTCCCAGAGAGCTCATTTCTTATCATATCTACTCTTGCACATCAGTTTCAGAGATGCAGGTCACACAATTCCCTTCTTCTGATTGCACGCGCTGTTGTTTTAATTTAACAAAGTCTTCTCATCACATATGACAATTATGTTGAATCTGACTTTCTTCATTCGGAGACTTGATCTCTCTTCAATACCCCATGAGCTTGGAGAATATGTGAGATTACTTGTAATCAGATACTTTTGTGCTCAGGATGTCTGCTTCACCACAATTCACAAATGAGAAAAGAAGACATAGACAGCTTATGAGACCAGGGTAGTGTCTTTAATCTTGGAGACCAATTCCTGCCAACAAGCAGCCTCAACAGCAGGGCAAGTGTTTAGTAAAGAATGCTTTTATGATTGTAAATAGTTATTATAGTCTGGTCCAGCAGCCTGATTTGCTTAGATGCAGACTGAGACAACAAGAACAGAAAGTTACAGGATTTGTATCATAGCACAAAGAATCTAAAGCTTATTTCCAGGAAAAGATTGTCTGAAAGGGTAGCCAGATTTACTATTACAACTGTGACGACTTCTAGAGAGACATTCGGTCTTATAAATGTGTACACACTCCTGGCAGAGAAAAAGGAAATGTGAAGAATTGTGCATTTTGTCACCTTTTCACTTTCAGAGATCCCTAGGGGTAGCTCCCTGTGCTTGGAATTGGGTCAAATCTGATTCTTGGTTTCCCTTCAGAAAGGCAAAACTATTTCCACATAAAGTATTTACAGAGAGTTAAATATGTATTCAGTTTTTCCTAATACAGAAAAATGACTGTAATCATAGAGCATTGGAAGTGTTGTTTAATTATGAGATAATATGGAAATCCTATTAGGCTAGGCAGTCACAGAGAGAGGAGGCAGTCCCTCTTGGAAGAGTTTGTAATCTAAAGGGACAGAGCAGGATAAAGTGATACAATATATAGACAAAATGAGTGCCTGTCCACTAACTGAGGAAGAAACTACTCAGCATGAAACTGTAAACAGCAAAAGTCAGAATCACAGATTATTTTATCTGTAAAACATGGAGTGTAAGGTCTTTGTTTGCAATAACCTGGACACGAGTTGGCCATAGGTAGTTTAAACTAAAAATGCATATATGCCTCACTGCCTACAATAAAGCCTAAATAGGTGTGGTAGGCTGACCCTGCATGCCAGATGTCCACCAAAGCCCACTCTATCACTCCCCCTCCTCAACTGGATAGGGTAGAGAAAAATATAATGAAGGACTTGTGGGTCAAGATAAGGAGAGAGATAATTCACCAACTACTGGTACAGGAAAAACAGACTTGACTTGGTGGGAAAAACAAATCTAACTTATTACCAATCAGAAAAGAGAACAATGCTGAATAAAACCAAATCTTAAAACACCTCTTCCCCTCCCTTCTTCCCAGGCCTCACTTTTCTCCCATT